>NC_077230.1:339854321-340154321 GCF_027887165.1 Monodelphis domestica
GATGAAACTCACTGAGGATGAACATGCATTAAATGGATTGCATCATTGGATAAAATATAAAGATCCTTTGGCAAATTAGAATATAATTATGTAAAGTATTTTAATTATATGTAATAAAACAAATCTTTTTACATTTACTTCAGTTCAAATAATAATGTTTCATAATGTTTATCATAGCTGTTTAAATGTTATTTTTGTTGGCATCTTTTACTGAAAGGCAATCATAAGCCATTTTTCTTTTATACAAGCCAGCTATAAGGAGAAAACTTATATACAGACCATTACTGTCTGTGTCTCACCAACGTGAAATTTTTTTTATAGCAATATAAGATACATATACACAGTATAGCCTATAGATCCTATGTTGGGCCTATCTCCTTTTACCTTGACATCTTATATTTATTTATTCCTGCCTG
This sequence comes from Monodelphis domestica, assembly GCF_027887165.1. Taxonomy (NCBI): domain Eukaryota; kingdom Metazoa; phylum Chordata; class Mammalia; order Didelphimorphia; family Didelphidae; genus Monodelphis; species Monodelphis domestica. The sequence goes on from NC_077230.1 coordinate 339,854,738, forward strand.
GTTCTGGTTTTGTTCCTTTATAATCTTTAATTGGATCAAAGAAGTTTCTATTATATGAGCCATTTTTTTTTTCAGTGTAGCTTATGGTCAGTGTAGCTGACAGTGTCTTTTTGCAGTATTTATGCTTTGGAAAGTACATACACTGCTATGCTTGCTATATCTTTAAAGTCTGCTGTCATCACTAAGGAGATATAAAATTTTCCTATTACTGCCCTTAATTTAGATACATAGTCTTTGCCAGCAGGGGGAAGCAAAGGATATAAGATTTCTGAAGACGCAATACTGTAAATTACAGGGCAGCAGGTTAGGTTTCTAACAATTGTATTGGAGAAAAATGGAATGAATCATAACATAATGACTCTCCATCATTGGAGGTCATAAGATTTAGAGATGAAGGGAACACTAGAGATTATGTAGTCAAACTCCCTCCTTTTACAAATTAGAAAACTAAGGCTTTGTTGCATGACTAACTCAAATTCACATAGACTCTTTAGCAAATCTAGTATTGGAACTAGGATTTCTGCCTCCACGTTTAATAATCATTATCAATAATAAAAATAATAATAACTAATATTTGTTTCATGTCTACTATGTGCCAGGTACTCTGCTACATTTAGATATTATTATCCCACTTGATCCTCACAATAACCCTGGGAAGTAGGTGCTATTATTATCCTCATGTTACAGTTAAGAAAATTAAGGCAATCAGGTTAAATGACTTGCTTAGATTCACACAGTAAGTATCTGAGGCTGGTTTGAAAGTCAAGTCTTCCTAATTCCAGGGTTGGTGTTCTTTCTACTGTGTCACCTAGCTGCCACTAGGTGTTTTAGTATTCTTTTTATTATACTACAATGCTTTTTCAAATGGAGACTGGATGACCAGTTGTCTGGACAGTTGTAAAACTGATATACATAGGAAAAGATTTGGCCCTTTTGTTCTGTATGGATTCAGAAGACAAAACCTGGACCACTACAGTTAATGTTTCAGATAAGAATTGGACTTGATAGCCATTGAAGAACCTTACAATAAATTTAAGATTTCTACAACTTAATTTTTTCACTGTTGTTAGTCTTATAAAATTACAACTTAGCCTTCAGTAAATAAAGAGATAATTTGGTGTGATTGAAAAAAACCCTAGATACTGTCAGGAAATGTGGAGTCTCATCTCAAACCTGAGACTTAACTCTTTATGTTAACTCGGGCTGGTTCTATAAGGTATCTGAAAGTTTTAAATTTCTTTTAATCTCTTATTAATGTGTGATCCTTTCTGGGCCTTTATACCTAATTTATAAAATGAGCTGATTGGGTTAATGAACTCTAAAATCCTCCATCATACTAAAAATTCAATAAATATCTGATATGGCAGTTGAAGGTACATAAATTAAGATAGAAGACAGTAGGACCAAGGATTGACCTTTGGGGAAATGTCCACATTCACTGAAACAGCTGGACATAGTGCCTAGAAAGCCATCTTCATCAAGAAGACTCAAGATCAGTCCTGTGTTTTAAATAGGTAAAAGAAAATCAAATAGTATTCTTGCTCAGTCAATATGATAGACAATGTATAATTGCTGATTTGGTCTTAGTCATTAGTATAAAGTTAATAGTTTTTGTATTAGTAGCTTTTGCATAACTCAGATAGTATTTACAAACATTTATTAAGGTAATTTCATTTTATTGCTTTCTTTTTAAGGAAAGAGCGATTGGTATATGTGGGTATCAGTATTGAGAACATCATCCCTCCTCAGGTAAGTTGATATATTTCTAATATAAAATAAAAGCTTTGATAACTTACCTACAAATCAATCTACCAGAATATAGCATGAAAGTTATTTTAACAATGCAGAATGCTAAGAACCAAACTTTCAGCATTTAATAGCCATTAATAAAAACAAGAAAAATGTCATTTATCAAAAAACTGTAAAACATCAGTGGTGTGAACCTAGTTAAGAGAAAACAACTACATTTTAAGTTTTCTGTTGTATACTTAGCTGTTACTTCACCAAATTATGTTCTTTTCCAGAAAATTAGATCATAATCTTTATTAAGATTCTAAATAAAGTTAATTTGGGAAATACAATCAACATTATCTGCCTTATGTAATCTCTTCATTTGGTTAATATTTATGTTACATTCATTCTGTGTCAGGATTTATTTCCTTATCTTTGCCTAACTTCCCTGACTCCCTTCAAGTCCCAAGTAAAATCCCACCTTCTTACAGAAAGACTTCCCTGGTTCCTCTAAAATTAATCTGTTGGTTATTTTCATTTTATATGGTATATACTTTGTACATAGTTGTTATGTTATGACCTTCTTTTTGCCCCTCTTTGTGTGTATCCTCAGTACTTAGCCCATAGAAGGCACTTAAATACTTGTTGACTTTACTTATTAAGTGACTATTATATATAAAGTACTGTACTGAGCACTGAAGGAGATACAAAGTTTGGATAAGTTATAATCCTTGTTTTTTCATATCCTTGGATAATTTGTCAGTTGGGGAATGACTCATATTCTTAAAAATTTGAATCAGTGCTTCCTATATCTTAGAAGTGAGACCTTTATCAGAGAAACATCAAAGATTTCCCCCAGTTACCTAAGACATAGTATAAGCTCACTTATTGAAGATTCTTAATTTTTTCTAGTTAAATGGAAGCTATTCTGGAATTCAGTTTGATTAGTTGCTTATATCTGTAAATTTTTTTAAAACTTGGTATAATGTGAAAAAGCAGCATGGTCTTTCCAAATTTCATTGCAGTTAATTTCAGTTGTTGCAGTGTATTTCTAGTTCTTTTCAAGCAAGTATGTATACAAAAAATGATGAATTCAGATGTATAATGACTTGAAAATATCTGCCTCACTTGGTCAGTGGTTTTCTATGTCATTTGTATTTAGTATTGCCACTAAGACTTTGTAGTTCAAATTGCATACTTAAACAGTGTTTAGGAATCTTATAATTTTTTTTGCAGTTTCCATTAACATTTGCCTCTAATATCCCAACATGACTTAGAGGCAATATCGGTTTCTCAAAGACTAAGCCTACATATCCCAAATTTCTGAAAAATTTACCAAGCAGGAATGGCTTCAGTGATGGATTATCTATTATCTGAGGACTAGGCTGGCCTGGTTAAGTTAAATAAAAGTTAATTATATTGTTAGCTACCAAGAGTTAAATTATTTTGATCAAAGCAACTTATGAATAGTTTTTTCTCCTAAGGCACAGAAGGAGATTTTAGCCTGCTTCTATTAAAAGATGTGTGCCCCCAGAAGCATGGTCTAGTTGAAGTCAGAAGAAATACATATACCAGATCTCACACTGGTTTCATTTTGGGGGAAGTGTCAGAACCCTGTTAAAGCTGTAAGTAAAATTTGTTTGACATGTGCATTAATCTACCTAATGAATATTTTATTAAAACAGGAACCAGAATTAACCGATGATCATGAAGAAAAGAAGAAAGATTCCAAAAAATCCAAAACACATGTTCTTGAAAGGAGGTCGACAAGAACAAGGAAGTGTATAAGTTATAGGTAGGACATTTGTTTCCATGATTACAATGCAGGGGAGGGGGAAGGCTTTTTAGAATTACAGAATCAGGTCAGTGTGATTCCACATAAGATAATCAGAATTGTATTTTTATCCATTATTAGGCATAGTAGTGTAATAGAATGTTAGGTTTGGAAGTGATCTTGTAAGTCATTTATTCTAACTCCATCATTTTATGAAAAAAAAGAGAGTTGAGGCTCTCAGAGATTAAGTGACTTGACCTTGGTCAGTCATCCTGGTAGTAGCCACACCCAGATAAAAACTTTTGTTCTGCTGATCTCAAGTTCCTTGTGCTTTGCACTAGTCTACCAAAAACCCTAAAGGATTTACTTGCTGGTTATCTTGGAGAAGATGCCATGATTCTTTGCATTTAAGACCTATAAGATTAAAAGCAGGCTGTTTTTGTCGAACATTCAGTAGTATGGTTCCTTGTACTTTTATTTCACAGACTTCATCACTGATCAGGGAATGAGAATCACAGAATTTCAGCATTAGAAGGCCAATTAGTACAACCTACACCTGAATATGAATCCCTTGAATATGGTAGGCCATTCTGGAAAGCAATTTGGAACTATGCCCCAAAAGTTACTAAACTATGCAAGTCCTTTGACCCAGCAATACTACTACATAAGAGAAAGAAGGAGATAAAGGTCCTGTATGTACAATATGCCCAAAAAGTGATCTCTCACATTCTGTTTGAGGACCTCTGCTAAAGGAAAACTCAATTCTCCTAAGGCACTACATTCCATTTTGTACATTTCTAATTATTACTAAGACTTTACTAACATGAAGCCTAAATTTGCCATTAGGAGCAAGCAGAACAAGACCCATGATACTGGCACATGAATATCTTTTAAAATCTTGTAGACAGTTGACATATCCCTAAAATCTTCCTTCTCCAGACCTATCCTAACTTCCTTCAGCCGATCTGCGTGTGCTTTCAGGGAGTGTGGTATAGTGGAAGAAGCCTAAATTTCCAATCCTTCATTATGCCTCTTGGCATAATCTATAATCTACACACACTTATCTATGTGTGTAACATGGACTTCTTGGTGAGGAGTCCATGTTGATTTTGTGGAATTATTTAAGAGAAATTGATTGTGCTATTTATCTTCTCAAACTTGCTTATATTTCCACTAGAAACTTCCACTGCTTTAGGAATCCAAAGATATAGAGAAAAAAACTCTTGCTAAAGCAGCTGGCTTTTCTGGTTTGGTGCTGTCCCTACCAGGATCTCAGATATAGTACCTACTGTCTGATAGAAAGCACCAAAGGCTTCAATGCCAAGTGCATGTTTGATATCTTCTTGGTATATGTCATCTTCAATAACTCTGGTATGCAGCTAAAGATCTGTGGCCATGTGTAAGTTCACTATTGTCCCTAGTTCCTAACATACTGCTTATACTCTGGTGTCATATCCACATCCCACCTGCCACCATTTCTCAACAAATGCTCCTTTATGTTAATTCTATTTACTTGTATCACCCAGTCCAAATCCCTATTATAGCTGTCATCTTACATGTATCCAGATTACTTTACCTCCTTTATTCAGGAATTTAGTACCTAGTAGTTTTCTTACTTGCCCAATCCCTTTCCTCATATACCGAGCAGCTAAAATGTATATAATCTTCTAGCTATTCCCTCATCTCTCATAACCTCCATCCTCCTCATAGCCATCCTCAAGAATAGTATAGGACTCAGCATCCCATGTACCTGTGTAATCTCCATGATTTTGAACCATGAAATTCTCCTCACTGTTTATAATCTCTTATAAGAGTATTCTCTCTTTCTGACACTTCCTAGGCCTATTTTTTACATTACTTCCCTTCCCACTTGTTAACAGCATAGCCAAATTTTACCTCTATATTTGATGCAACTGCACGCCATCTCCTATCTATGTACCTTTGCACTAGCTGTGCCCAATGTCAATTAAATAGTCAACATACATTTATTAAGTGCCTGCTATCTGCCAGGGCACGAAGAAAGGGGACAAGGAATATCCATGCCCCTTACCTCTATTTCAGAACTGCCCTTCCTTAAAGATGCTGCTCAAGCATCTTGAGCATTTTTGTGATATTCTTCTTCACACACACACACACACAAAACTATCCTTCCTCCCTAAGCACCTTGAATTTATTTTTTATTTTTATCTGTTTCTTTATCTTTTTTCCTACATATACTTATGTATGTATTTGTTATCTGGGCAACTAGGTAGTGCAATAGATAAAATGCTGCAGTCCAAAAGACCTGAGTTGAAATCTGGTTTTAGACATTTACTAGCTATGTGTCCCTGGGCGAGTTATTTAACTTCTGTTTGCCTCAATTACCTAATCTGTAAAATGGGGATAATAACAACACCTACCTCCCAGGGTTATTGTGAAGAGCAAATGAGTTCATAGTTGTAAAGTGCTTAGTACAGCACCTGGCACATAGTAAGCACTATAGAAATATTAGTTGTTTTTATCTCCTCCAGTAGATTGTAAGCTTCTTTGATTAAAAATTATTTCGTTATTTTATTTGCTCCTCAGGTGCCTAGCATAGTTACTAAAATATAGCAGGCACTCAATGAATGATTACTGGTAAAAAAAAAATGCTTACTGGTAGATTATTTTTTCATCCTTACTATTGTTTCAGTTTATCTCATCTCTATATTAGCCCAAGTCCATTATCCTCATTCTCTTCACTCTTTCACAGTTAACAAGTCCATTCATTCCCTATGCTACCATTTACTCTCAACAATCACCTCCATCCACGGTCAGTCTTCTGTATCTCTCCATTTGCTTAATATTCCTAATGGAGTTCATGCTTCTGCACTGAGCCTACAACCAGTTCATATTTTCTTATCTCTGCCAGGCCTCAATCCTTTCATTCTTCTCATTTCCTTCTGTGTCCTCCACCAACCATCCCTTTTAACTCCCCCCCCCCACCCCCGAAAAAAAAAGTTTAAGAGAGAAGAGAAAAAATTATGAAGTTTAATAAGTTATATACAGTGTTACATATATTCACAGACCCTACAGCCATTGCAAAGGAATTGGAAGAAAGTGTCTTCTCATATTTCTGCTTTAGGGTCAAACTTATTCTTTTTAATTTTGCAGCATTCATTTTCAATTCTTTTATGGTTATTCTTTCCATTTCCAGTGTTGTAACCATTATGTATATTTTCCTGACTTTCCCTAATATACTTTGCATCAATTCATGTGAGTATTTCCATTTAATGGAAAGGAATATTCTGTTACATTTATGCATCACAATCAGTGGACATCTACTCTCTTTCTAATTCTTTGTTAACAAAGAAAGTGCCCCTATAAATATTTTGGTGTATAATAAACCTTTCTTTTTATTAGTAACTCCTTTGGAGTATATACTTAGTCTTAGAATCCCTGGGTCAAAGCATATGGACATTTTAGTCACTTTTTTCACATAATTCCAAATTACTTCCTAAATGATTGTGCTAATTTACAGCTCCACCAAAAATGCAATCATGTTCCTATCTTTTTACATTCCCTACCATACTAACTCCTATAGACTTTAACTTTTTTCATCTTTGACAATTTGCTAGGTGTAAGGTAAGACCTTTAGGGTTCCTTGCTTTGTGTTTCTCTTATAAATGGAACATTCTCTCATGTGGTTTTTAATAGTTTGCAATTCTTCTGAGAACTGTTTGTTTATGTCCTTTTATCACTTCTCTATTGGGGAATGGCTTTTGTTTTTGTGTATTTCTCTTTGTTGTCTATATATCTTAGATACCAAACCCTTATCCAAGAAATTTGGTACACAGATTTTTTCCCAGGCGATGGCTTCCCTTCTTATCCTAGGTGCATTAGTTTTTCGCGTGCACAAAAGCTTTTCAATTTCAGGTAATCAAAATTATCTCTCTTATCCTTTGTAATGATCTCCATTCCTTATTTGGTTAAGAATTCATCTCCTTCCCATAGCTATGAAAGATATATATGATGTTCTTTTTTATGGTATGATCTTGAATATTCAGGTCATTTCTCCATTTTGAATTGATATGCTTTTACATGTTCACTAGAGCCTAATTTTTTGCCAGACTGCCTTACAGCTTTCCCAGAAATTCTTAACAAATATGGACACATTCTTTTAATAATTTAAACTTTTAGGTTTATTGAACAGTTGTTTATTGCTGTTCCATTATTTCTAATTTTCCCTTGTTTAGTTTGTCTCATATTTTTCTGTTTTTAACCAGTACTAAATAGTTTTCAGTGAATCCTGCTCTATAATATAGTCTGAGGTCTGAAAGCACTATTCTTTCTTCATTCCTACATGTTTTTCATTATTTCCCTTGATATGCCAGATCTTTTTCTCCAAGTGAATTTTGTAACATTTTATTTAGTTCCTTAAGGAGATCCCTTTGGAAGTTTCAGTAGTATTGCTCTAAGTCTGTAATTTAACTTTGGAATGTTGTCATTTAGTCCTCAGAAGAGAAAGTATATCCCTAAAAACATATATTAGCAAAGTAGAAAAAAGAGAGTATTAATGAACTGAATATATATTTACAAATTCAGAACCTAATAAATAAACCAAAAGTAAGCAAAAATGAATTTATCTTGAAATTTTGAAGATAAATAGATACATTAGAAAATAATTAAAAGGTTTGAAAATGATCAACAAAAAAAAAACAAACCTGATTCTTTGGAAAACTAACAAAAGTTATAAATCTTTAGCCAACCTGATTCAGTCAGTCAATTAACAGGCATTTTTTTTTTAAACTGCTTCTGTTTTCCAGACACTATACATCCTTAGGTACTAGGATAAAGAACAACTACAGAGAAAGAAATCATCTCTTTTCCTAATGAGTTTACATTCTAACTGGAATGATATATAGATATGCATGTATGTATATGTATACACATGCACATACACTTATCATTTATGCATGTATATATTTATCACCTATGCATATCTATATCACTTATGTGTATGTATATATATACATAAGTGATAAATATAGATAAGGAGATATATATGTATATATATCTCCTTATCTCTCCTTAGAATGTAAGCTCATTCTTACTTACAGAGGATATTTTTATATGTAAAATATATACAACATACAGTCCATCCCTCACTATGTTGTGGTTCACTTATTTCAGCTTCACTGTATTGCAGGTTTTTAAAAAATATATATCTAATTCTGTATTGCTGAGTTACACTTATCACAACACACTACTGGCTAATGGAATGAAAGGCGACCATCCACAGCACTGTGTTCTGTATCCTGGGCGCTAACTGGCTCAGTGACTGTAGGTTAATAAGTGTGGGAAAGGTTTATAAAGCTTTAAAATATATATAAATAATAAAATAAATATAATGCCACTACTTCACAGATTTTCACCTATTGCTGGGTTCTATGCAATGTAAATCCCACAATAGATGAGTGACCACTGTAAATACAAGATTAATTCATAGATATATGTAGTTTTACAAAGTAGTTAAATACAAGATATTTTGGCAAGAGGGTTGAGGATGTCAAGGCTTCTTTCAGATGATTGTGCCTGATCTGCATCTTATAAGAAGAGAGGGACTATATAACACAGAGGTAAGGAGAGATGTCATTCCAAGCATGAGGGTCAGCTAGTGAAAAAAGCAAGGAGAGGATTGTTGTGTGAGGACCAAAAAGAAAACCATTTTATAAGGACTAGGAAGTAATGCCCCAGGAGGATTGAAAAGTAGGTTGGGGCCAAGTATTTAAGACTTTAAAAAGCTAAACAGAGGAGTATATATTTTAATCACAGGTTATTAGGAAGCCATTAGAGTGATTGAGTATAGTAGTCCTGCTGGTCCCTCCGACTCACAACCTAGGAGTTACCCTGGATTCCCCATTGTCCCTCACCCTCTATATCCAATATGTTGCCAACTCTTTATCAAATTCTCCTTTGTACTATCTCTGAAACACATCTCCTTTTCCCTTACATTGCCACCACTCTAATTCAGGTCTGGACTATTATAGTAGCCTATAGGTGAATCTGCCTGCCTTAAATATTCTCCCACTCCAGTCAATTCTGCACTCAGCCACAAAATAATTTTCCAGAAGAATGAGTCCAATCATGACCACCTTCTCAAAAAATTCCATTGGCTCCTTATTTTCTCCAGGAACAAATACAAAATGCTTTATTTGGCATTTAAAACCCTTTATAACATAGTCCCCCTCTCTTACCTTTCTTTTCTCTTAGCAGTACCCCAAATGTCTCTTTCATATCAGTCTTAACAAATGAACTCAACATATTTTTCTTTAAAATAGAGAATGAAAACATTCCAAATTCCTTATAAAACCAATATAGTCTTAATGCCTTGTACCTGGGAAGATAAAACAAAGAGAACTATATAGATTGACATCATTAATGAATATCAATTCAAAACTTTTAAATAAACTCCAGTCTAGCTACAGCAATTTATTCAATCATTCATTCATTCAGACCAAGTTGTATTTGTACCTGGAATGCAAACATAGTTGACCATTAGAAAAATAATCACTATAATTATATTGAGAATTTAAAATGTCTAAAACCATTTGGTTATTTAGATAGAATCAGAAAAAAGGCTTTGGCAAAGTACAGCATTCATTTACCCTGTAAACTCTGCAAAGTTCTAATATCTATAAAACCAAAAGCAAGCATCATATGCAATGAGAATAATCTCGAACAGGCAGAGATTCTTAACATTTTTTGTGTCTTAGCATTGTATCTGGCATTGTGGTGGAGTCTATGGACCCCCTCTGAGACTAATGTTTTGAAAGGGTTAAGGAAACTATAGAGATTAATAAAAATGAAGATGTAATTTTTTTTTTCATTCTGGTTCATAACCTTTTGAAATATATAGGGTCCATTGGGGATCTGTGGGCCCTAGGTTAAGAACCTCTTTTCTAGAAGTTTTCCCAGCAGATAAAGAGAGAAAGCAAGGGTTCCCACTTTCCCTGCTTATTATTTAATTAAGAGTTAGGAATGCTAGCAATAGCAGTAAGAAGAAAGAAAGAATTTGAAGGCTTAAAGAAAGGAAGAGACAACATTATCTCTAGTTTTCTAATGACATGATGGTTTACTTATAAACTTCTAGAGAATCAGCCAAAAAGCAATTAAGACAATAGCTATAGCAAAGTTGCTGAAAGTAATCTGACCAAAAAATCTAGTTCTATAAAGTAATATAATCCAAGAAGCAATACAAGAGTAATCTCATTCAAAGTAACTACAAAATGCATAAAATAAATAGCTGGAATGATATTTAATGCTCATGGCTGGACCTTATTTACCATTATAATAAAAATTATAATACCATTGAAGTTAATTTACCATTTTAATGCTCTGCCAAATCAAGCTACTGAAATAGATGGTATAGATCAAATACAATAACAAAATTCATTTGGAGAAATCCTTTTATTCTTAATTGATTTGCTATTGCACTCAGCAGCAGATAGTTTCACTTTTACCATATTTCCTATGCTCATCTCCTGCTTTTCCCTAAAGATGTCTTCACCTCCCACTTTACTGAGTATATGTAGGCCATACATTGTAAGCACTCTCATTTCTCCTGTTCTATACCTTAATTCCTTCTTTCTTCTCATTCATCTTTACTCACTCTTTTCCCCCTTTACCTTCATCTATTAGGAAAAGTTGGTTCTTCTTTTTGCCAATATCAATTCTTATGATTGTGCCCTCTAGGATTTCTTTTTTCTTCTTTCATTTTTCTCACCTCATCTTCAATCTCATTCTATCTGGCTCCTTTCTTATTGCCTACAAAGCTCTGGTCTAACCTGTCTTTTCTTAGTAGTTTCATAGATTCAGTGTTTGAAGGAATCTTAGAGGTAATGAAAACCAAACCACCCATTCTACAGATGAGAAAACTAATGCTCATCAAGGCAAAGAGGTTTTCCCTAGGTCTCACAGGTTGTAAGGTGTAGTCATATTAAAACCCCTTCTGATTTAAAATGCAGTGCTATTTCTACTGTACCACACTTCCTTACCGTCCTGTCAAGGTGTCCCATCTTACATCTTTTTTTTCCCCACTGCCAAACTCCTAGAAAGAATCCTTTCTAATTTTCAATCCTTAGCACTTTATTATCTGGATCCCAAGCTTGCTCCTTATCTCTTCCCAATGTTACTATAAATCTTTTAATACATAAATCCAACATTTTTTTTCTTAGTCCTCATTTTCCATGACCTCTCTGCAGCTTTTGACAGTACTTGACTTATTGTTCCTCCTAGATACTTATTCCTAGGCTTTGACACTGCCCTCTCCTTATTTTTCTACCTCAGTTTCTCTTCCTCAGACAACTTTTCCTTTTTGGTCTCCTGTGCTAGAAAGTCTCATGCCCAGTTAATGAGGCTATTCTGCAGAGTTCTGTCCTGAACATTCTCTCTTTTAACTATATTCTCTCTCCTTTGGCGATTTCATTTGTTTTCATAGTTAGAATATCATTCTTATATAAATGATACCCAAATATGTATATAATTAATAATAATAATAGCTAAATTTTACACAGGGCTTTAAAGTTTACAAAGCATTTTACATGTATTACCTCATTTTATTCTCCTAACAACCCTGGGAGGTAGGTGCTATTACTGTCTCTATTTTATAGATGAAGAAACTAAAGCAGAGGTTAAATAACTTGCTCAGTCACACAGCTAGTATTTGAGGCAAGATTTTTTTTTTTATTCAATTTAATTTTCAGTTCTAAATTTTCCCTGGGACAAGACTTGAATTCTTAGATCTTCTAGATTCTAAACACTTAACATTTTATCTACTCTACCACCTCGCTTCCTTTTCAAAACTTATTTGTCTCCTGAACTCTCTTGACCTGCATTATCTAGATGGCTACACATGCACATGGCAATTCAGATGTCATCCCTTAGGCATCTCAAACTCAGCATGAACCAAATAAAAATCAGCTTCTCCTCTAAACATACCTATCCTTCAACTTCTACTATCTTTTCTGTCACCTGGGTTCAGTCTTTGTTGATGCACCTCTCCAATATCCAATTGGTTGCTAAAGCTTATCAAATTCATCTCCACCATCTCTCTCATATTCATATTTTTCTCACCACCCCACAACCCCAATCCCAGGTCATATCTTCTCATTTCTAAAATTCAGTTTATCTGTGAAATGGCAATAAATTTTGCCCTACCACCTTACAAAGATATAAAGAAAATGTTTTGTGAATCATCAGTACTATGTAAATTGTAATTATTATAAATGAAGCTGTATTGTTTTGTGTAGAATACTCAAGAAGAGGCCCTGTAAGATGTAAATGGTAAACAAAATATTTACATGAAATAAAGGTGATATCCACATCATCACTTGTTAACTTTTACCTCTGAAGGCATTTCCTAAATACAAAGACACACCATCTTCTTTGTTTCTTTGAAAGAGCATATTAATGGGTCTTCATTTCCCACTAGCTTATTTGTAAAGTCCTTTTGTTTCTGCCATGCACGAGGCACTTTACGTAAGTAAGTGGATTGTGCACCCTGAAGCATGCACCGTAGAATGAAAGGGAGAAATAGGCAACAGCAGTCTGGGTTCTCTCTGCTTTACTATTGATCAGATATGTAATGATGGGCAAGTTACTTAACTGTATTTGGGTTAGGTTTTCATATCAGTAACATAGGACAGTTTCTTTAATATTATTTCAAACCATAATAATTCTAGTTCTATATATAAAGTCTTATGTCCAAGGTGTAATGTGAACATTATGTGATTATTTTAGATTTGATGAATTTGATGAGGCAATTGATGAAGCAATTGAAGATGATATCAAAGAAGCTGATGGAGGGGGTATGTCTATTATTTTCAGTTCTGTCAAAAATACATTCTACATACCCTAGTTTAAATAGTTCTGTTAAATGTTATCAGTGCATGTAATATAATAAGCAATCCTCATTTTAAAAATAAATGCTCTTGATTGCAATGAAAGCATAAAAACAAGCTTTACTCGTTATTAGGGAGTTTTTCTTCTATATTTCCATTGTGTATATTGAAAGTGTTTGTTTTTGAGCCCAAGTGGAAAACCAAAGGAAACTTTTCTTAGCTTAAAAGTATTTGTTTTCAGAGAAGCTCATTGATGACTTTTAGGCAATCTATTTTTCACTTTGATTTAATGATCAGGGATTTCATAATCAGGATCTCTTAAGTTTTGTTGCAATAAAACTGTAGACTAGTTACTACAGGGTAATTATGTTTCCTTTGGTCATTATACCTAATGAATTAGAAATTGAGGTTTTCTCAATCACAGCTGCCCTTCATAATCTGATCCTCTCAGGACAGCATAGGTTTCTCTGAGATTGACGAAAGACCAACAAGTCAGCTTTTTCTTTTATTTATTTATTTAATTTTGGTTTTTGAGCTCTTGCCTTCTGTCTTAAAATTGATGATAAGTATCAGTTCCAAGGCAGAATAGCTCTATGGGCTAGGCAATTGGGTTAAGTGATTTGCCTAGGGTCACACATCGAGGAAGTGTGTGAGGCTAGTTTTGAACCCAGGACCCCCTGTTTCTAGACCTGGCTCTCAACAAGTCTGCTTTTAACAGATCTCTGTTTTCCCATGAATATAGTGTCTAGATTCAGAGAGACAAAACAGCTTGCACCATGGAGGGAATTGTATCCCAAAAACTATAAGGATGTCTATATGGTAGATGGTGGCCTAAGTGTTGCAGCTGTGGAACCCTATCCAAATTTATTCAGCAATAACTTACCTTCCCCAAGATGAGGCAAGTAGCCACACCAGGTTGCTAGCATTAGGAGTATTGATTCTTATTGACCATTTCCATTAGAGAAAGAGAATAGAGTTCACTGATGATAATGTGCCCTATTAATATAAATGTAATTTTTTTAGGTCCCTGAAAATTGATAGTTTTATTGTTCCACTGTATTTGATGAACCCTTTCCTTACTCTCAAGTTTCATGACTTTGTGAAGGATAGGGTGACTTATTGATGATACATGGTTGTTCTTTACCTCTATTGGATAACCAAACATATGAATTATAGATTATATCAGCTTTTAAATTTAAAACCCTTACCTTCTGTCTTGTAGTCAATACTGTGTATTGGCTCCAAGGCAGAAGAGTGGTAAGGGCTAGGCAATGGGGGTCAAGTGACTTGCCCAGGGTCACACAGCTGGGAAGTGTCTGAGGCCAGATTTGAACCTAGGACCTCCCATCTCTAGGCCTGGCTCTCAATCCACTGAGCTACCCAGCTGCCCCCAGGAAATGACATTTTGCCTAAAGAGGCCACCATTTTTTTTTAACAAAACCTAGCTGAGGTTTTGTTGCTTTTCATTTTCAGAGACAAACATTGCTTCGTAAATTGAGAACTAACTTGGTTTCCTAGCCCACTTCTGATGATCGTTATCTGTGTGACCATTGCTAGGTCTTATAACCTCTCTGCGCTTTAGTTTTCTCATCTGTGAAATGGGCACTAGAATTAATAATGTGCCTATCTCATTGGACTGTTATTAGTCTGGATTTTGATCTTCTCTTTAAAATTTCACAATCGTGAGAGTGCCAGTTGTTATTGTTAATCAGGCCAGGCGCAGCATGGCCAAGACTTCATTTTAAACAGAAGTCTGTTTGGCACATCTTTAGGCAGCCCCCAACAGTTGTTCTTTAAGATTCTCTTGACTATCTTGTTTTAGAGTGAATACTAGGACTCTGGGTCAGCAGGTTGAGGCAGAAAGAAAACTGCTAATTAGTTGAAAAAATAGGAAGGGAAAATTAAGGATTGCAGAGGAATGGTGATGGTATTCTTTCCATACAGATAATATTCAATTGCTTCTTTTTTTTTTTTTAATTCTTTTGTGGATATAGGAATTGGCAGAGGAAAAGATATTTCCACCATTACAGGTCATCGAGGGAAAGACATCTCAACCATTTTGGAAGAAGAAAGGAAAGAAAGTAAGCGGCCACAACGGGCAGCTGCTGCTCGACGGAAGAAACGGCGGCGGCTAAATGATCTTGATAGTGACAGCAATCTGGATGAAGAAGAGAGTGAGGATGAATTTAAGATCAGTGATGGGTAAGTTGGAAATGGTGAAGCAGAGCCACTGTACAGGCCAGCAGTGACCCAGACAGAGATTATTGAAGGCTTTAATGGGCCAGTTCTTACTAATGATGACTAGAGAGAGCGAACTAGAACAATCAAAGAGAAATTCTTTGTAAATTGCAATAAAAATCAGTCTTGAATTAACTGCTTCAATTTTTTCATTTTTAACCCACTTTAACTACCCTACATGGAAGTGTGTTACTTAAAATGTTTGAGAATTCACCTTCACCAACTATTTCTTGAGTATCTGTTATGTGTAAAGTACATTTAAATAACTTGTGCTGAAAGTGATTTTTTTCCTTCCCCAACCCCCTTGTCCCTTTGTTTTGAATCTTTCCTCTACATTTATGACATTCTAAATCTTAATATGCCTATTTGTATAAATTTCTTATTTTCCCCATTAAGGTTGTAAATTTTTCTGTTCTTTTTCACATTTGTTGCCTTAGAACCTATATTCATAGCACAGAGCCCTACATATAGAAGATATAGTCACTAAATGGGTTTGGGATTTTGTGTGCGTGTGTATGTTGTATTTAGAGTTTTTTGCATTGACAACAAAGATAAATAAAACAATCTTGTTTTAGTGACTCCAGGCACTTACAACCTGGCAATTGTAATTTTATTTTATATCTATGTCTGGAATCTTCATAATTACAGAGTGCTTAACATAAACTGTCTCACTTAATGAGAAGGTAGTTTGACTGTCTTATCCCCATTTTACATAATTTCTGGATTTTAAAAGAAAAAAAAAATTCAGGCACATGATTATTCTAGTTCATGTTAGAGCCCTTCTCAGTGCTAAAGATGACATAATAAATTAGTACAAGGCCTGGGAATTGAAACTAGGTCTCCCAAGTCTTGCTTGTGTTTTCAATAAACATTCCCAATTCATTCTTTATTTTCTATAATTTTTACATTTTGTACAGATCTCAGGATGAGTTTGTTGTGTCAGAGGAAAACCCAGATGAGAGTGAAGAGGAACAGCCCTCAAATGAAGACAGTGACACTGAATTCTGTACCCGAAGATCCCGGAGACACCACTCCAAGCCGATGAGGCAGAGCAGGCGTTTGCGAAGAAAGACAGTGAAGAAAAAGTATTCTGATGATGATGAAGAAGAAGATTCTGAGGAGAATAGTAGAGCATCTGGTAGGAATGACCCTTTTATCAGCATTTTTGTACCACATCAATATATTCTTGCTCCTTCATTTTAAAAGGCTTAAAATAAGGTGGGGAAAAAACTTAATTTTGAAATGATAGTATGAAATATCTCTTGTTCCAGGCATGTTTTTCTCTTTATTTTCTATATTTTTAATTAAGTTATATCCTACCAATATTAACTGAGAATATGCCATGTCCTGAGCTCTTTGGGTTTCAAAAATAAGTAAAATATTTCCTGGGCCTCAAAGAGCTTACAGTCTAATTGACAAGAAAAGTTGTAAACTCAAATAAACAGGCATCCTCTCTCCTAAGTACCTTACCTGTAGAAGGTGCATGATAAAGTTCAACCTAATTGAATTGCAGATCACTAGTATAAAGGAGTAAGAGTTTAGCTGCTGGCTGGTGTTGTTTGAGGTACCTTTGGTTCTGCCTAGAAAGTACATATTGTGTATTAGGTATACTCTGTGCTGATAGTATTCAGAAGGGAGTTTTGATTGTTCAGCAGGTCAATTGTAGACATTTCCAGGCTCAGACTATACCTTATTTGTAGATATTTGTTCTCTAATACTACTTATATCTGAACTATCATTAGAATCATAGATGAGAAGAGATCTATTTACCTTCCTTATGAAAGGGGCCCTAATGCCAATAAACACTTCTTACGTACCATATGCTGTTAGGCAAAGAGTGACATAATTGCTTCCCCTATTGGGTTTGCATTCATATATTTACACAGTACACACATACACATACACACACACACACACACACACACACACACACACACACACACACACACAAAATAAGAGTAATTACAAATAGTAACAGCATTTATATATCAACTTAAGGTTCCAAAAGCCCCATACATATATTATTCTCACTTAATCCTCATAATAACCCTGAGGTTAAAATGGTGGTTGATGATGTTGTGGTTATTCATTTGTGGCCAATGCATGGTAACCCCATATGGGTTTTTCTTGAGAAGGATACTGGAGTAGTTTCCCATTTTCTTCTCATTTATTTTTCAAATGAAGAAACTAAGGCAAACAGGATTCAATGAGTTGCCCAGGGTCACACAGCTAGACCTGGGGCCAGATTTGAACTCAATTCAGCCTGACTGTAGGCCCAGTGTTCTATCTGTTGAGTTCCTAGCTGCCCCACTCCTATGAAATAGATACTCTTAATATCTGTATTTTATCATTGACTAAACTGAGGTAGACAGATTAAGTGACTTGCCCAGGATCACCTACTAAAGGTTTGAACTGGGGTATTCCTCACTCCAAGTACAATGCATTTTTACTCACTGTGTGACCCAGCTGCCTATAGTAGGGTAGTTAAATACAAGGTGGTTAGCAACAAGAGTCACTAACAGTTGGGATGACACTAGGTTTCATAGACATACCATTTTTCACTCTTATTTTCTTCCTTTTAAAAAAAAGTTTGTGGGTGTGTAACATAAATATACATGTCTTCTTGCAGAAAACGATGAATATGGAAATGAATTTTATATAACACATGTATAAACCAACATCAAATTGCTTACTATCTCAGGGAGGGAGGGAAAGAATTTGTAACTCAAAATGTTAGAAAATAAATGTTAAAAATTGTTTTTATGTGCAATTGGGGGAGAAATAAAACATTTCTGGAGAATAGAAAAGAAAAGGCTTCATACGGAAGAGGGAAGTGCATTCCAGGCAGGATGGGCAATATTCTCTGTGCTTTAAGGTGTATACACTTTAATGGGGGGGGGGGGGGGAGTTGCCAGTTGACTTGTACAGCTTAGATCCAGTGCCAAGACAACCAGGCCAGAAGTGGGATGCTGTGGCTAAGAAATCAAGAAACTTATTTAGTTTAAGGGTAGATTTTTAGGAGGGGTAATAATGTACAGTGAGGTGAAGGGAACATAAATTAGGCCTGTATTTTAAAGGACTTTAAAAATGAAATAGAGGAATTGATATTTTATCCTGGAGACATCAGAAGTCTATTACTGAGTAGTGGAATGACATGGTTGGATCTGTGCTCAGGTTAAACACTTTGTCAGCAATGTGGAGGATTGGGTTGAAGAAGGGAAAACAACGGCTACATATTAATAAAATATGTACAGGGTTTTATTTTTCTTTATTTTAAGGGCCTGGGAGGGTAGAGATTAATTAGATGGAGAGAAAATAAATTCTTCATAAATAAAAAAAATTAAAATGTTTTAAAGGAGAAAAAAAAAACCTAGTTATGAGTCTGATTGAATTGTAGCCAGGTAAATAGAAAGAAGGAGAAGCATACAAAAAAAAATAGGGAGAGAAAATTGGAAGTTGTTGAGCAGCACCAATGTTACAAACCTAGAAGTCTGGAATGATGGTGATTGACATCAAAGGGAAGTTTGGAAATGTGAAAGGGAGGAAGTGGATTTGGAAAGAAGTTTTTCTTTTTTAATTTAAATTTTTTTGGTTTTATTTTATATTTTACCTTGGTGTTTTGCCTTGTATGTTTTTTATAATTTTTAACAAGGAAGAGTAAAGTAAAGTAATGGATGTTCTTTGACTATGTTGACTTTAAAGTATCTATGGAACATTAAGTTTGACATGTTCAGTTGGTGGTTGATGTATAGGATGGAGGATCAAGGGAAAGACATGTAGCTTTATAAAAAATGGGGCTCACTGAGTGAGGAAAGGTGAATTGGGTCTGTTGAGTATGGAAGAGGACATTCCATTGTACCATAGAACAGGATCATCTGATGACATGACCAATCAGTTATGAGTGTGATCTTAGATCATGAAGTGAAATTCAGGTAAGTGATATGGAACTTTTCACATGTGGTCAGGTTTGGGGTGGGGGGGACCAAAAGACTTTGGGAGGAAATCACACTTAAGTCCATGAAATGACAGCCTAGAGAATGTTATCTGATGTGATTTCTCAGTCAGATTTACCTAATTTCCTGTTAGAAGGGAGGTTTCTAATTGTATTAAGAAATTAACTGATCTAAAAAAGCATCAATAAAATTTTAAAATATAAACAAATTGGAATTTGGGCTAGCTAATCTCAAAGATCCTTTGTAACCTTAAATTTCATGGTCCTGGTGGGAAAGATTTTGGTAATATCATTTTTAATGTATTGACACAACCTAGCCATGAGCATTAAATAGTCCTCCAGCTGTTTTAAGTTGTTCTTTCCCTTTTTAAAAAAAACTCTTTATTTCCTGCCTTAGAATTGAATATTGAATGTTCTAAGACAGAAGAGTTCTAAGGACTAAGCTTATTCCATAAGCTACTTAGTTGCTTCCAAAGTACTTCCTTTTAAAAATTTTAAAGAGCAGGGACAGCTAGGTGGCTTAGTGGATAGAGAACCAGGCCTAGAGGCCAGAGGTCCTAGGTTCAAAAACTGGCCTCAAGACACTTCCTTCCTAGCTGTGTTTGCCTAGGTCCCTACCACTCTTCTGCCTTGAAACTTATACTCAGTATTGATTCGAAGGTATGAGGTTTTTGTTGTTGTTGTTGTTTTAAATACTTTGTATTTGAATCTATACAGGCTTTTTGTGTGATTTAATAGATCAATCCCCAGATATTTTAAACATTTTATGATTATTTGAAATGGGATTTTTTGCTTTTTGGTATAGTTTTTTCTTTACCAATGTTTTAATTCCAATTAATACCAATGCATTTAATTCCTTTCTCTCATCTTACTGCTATTGCCAACACTTTCAGATTGTTAGGAGCAAAATTAGGGTTGTTGACTGAATATATTATGTTAGTGGTCTCTAGGGATTTAAATTCAATCCCAATAAAATACTCAAGTCAGTTTGGGATTTTTATGGTGCTTTAATTACAATAGAAGGAAGAAATTTAGAAGGAAAAGAGAGGAAAAGGTATAAGATTTCTCTGGCCTGGCCTAACCCAAGAGAAGTTCAGAGGCCTCAGCCAAGGGATCTTCTCAGAAGATTAAATCTAGCTCAGCTTCCAGCCACGAGGTCTCCTTTGAGATGAGGGGCCTCCTAAGAGGATAGTGCTTTAGGAGGTCAAGGAAATGAGGAATCAGCCTTACCACTCACCAAGATTGCTCAGGGAAGACACTTCACCTAAACCATGCTACAGAACCAAAACCCACAAACACACCAAAATGCCACCCAGAGCTCCCAATGTCCCTGAGAGAGAGCCCAGAGAGAAGAAGTGACGCAGAATATATAGGCAGTTCTTTACATCACTTCCTGTGTCTCATGTGTACCAATGGTAGCTTAAGAATGGTTTAGGGCAGCCCAGGGGGTCTGTCATTTGTTTCTGATTTGTCATTTGCTAGTGCAATCTCCGGCATAAATCCTCTTTTGACATAATGAATAGTTTCTTGGATAAATCACTGTAGTCTATTTTATAGGATTTTATTTAAAAATTTTAAATCAATATTCATTAATGATATTGGCCTATAGTTTTCCTTTTATTTTTTATCTTTTCCAGCTTTTTAGGTAATAGGACAATTATTTGTGTTATAAAAGAATTCTTTTAGAGTGTTTGGGAATAGTTTGGGGTAGTGTGGGTAATAAAAAAATTGATAGCCAGGCCCAGAAACAGGAGGTCCTAGGTTCAAAATTGGCTTCAGACACTTCCTAGCTGTGTGACCCTGGACAAGTCATTTAACTCCCATTGCTCAGCCCTTGCCACTTTTGCCTTGGAAGCAATACACAGAAGGTAAGAGGGTTTTGTTGTTGTTGTTTCTTTTATTCTAATAACATTAATTTTACTCATGACTCTTCTATATGTACCTCATTTATTACATATGATAATTTTGTCCATTTTTTTCTCTTCCTCCTTCCTTCTTCTTATGCATCCCTTTGTTTCACCGTTAGTTTTTTTTTAGATCATCTCAACATAATTGACTCATACCAATGCTTCCTGTCTTTGTAGACTCCCAACTGCCCTAATAATGATAAAGTTCTTAGGAATTATATGTATCAGCATGTAAACAGTTTAACCTTTTTAAGACTCATGATTTCTCTTTATATTTACCTTTTTACCCTTCTTTTGAGTCTTGTATTTGAATGTCAGGTTTTCTATTTAGCTCTGGTTTTTTCATTAGGAATGCTTAAAAATCCTCTTTCATTAAATATTTTTTTCCCCTGAAGGATTATACTCAGTTTTGTTGGGTAGATGATTATTGGTTGTAATTCTAGCTCCTTTGCCTTCTGGAATATATTCAGCTATATACTCAGCTCTGTAATTGTGGAAAATGCTAGATTTTGTCTGATTCTGACTGTGACTCTATGTTAATTGAATGGTTTCTCTCTGGCTTCCTTCAAGAGTTTCTCCTTGATCTGGGAGCTCTAGTATTTGAGGTTCCAATTTGGAATCTCTTTCAAGAGGTGATCAGAGGATTATTTTAATTTGTTTTACTCTTTGGATCATTCTTTGATCATGACTTTCAAGTAGTTCAATAATTCTAGACTTATTTCTCCTCTACCTATTTTCTAGATTATTTGTTGTTGTTTTCTGGTGAAATATTTCACATTTTCTTCTATTTGCACCCCTTCATTTTTGTTTTATTGTTTCTTAATGTCTTTTGGAGTCATTAGCTTCTGTGTGCCTAATTCTATATTTTACAGAATTATTTCCTTCAATGAACTTTTGTGTCTTTTTCCATTTAGCCAATTCTACTTTTTAAGTAGTTCTTCAGTGAATTTTTGTGCCTGTTTTACTATTTGGCCAATTCTGTTTTTTAAGATGTTATTTTCCTCACTATTTTTTGTGCCTCTTTTACCAAACTGTTAATTCTTTTTTCATAGTTTTCTTGCATCATTCTCATTTTTTCTCAATTTTTTTTACCACTCATCTCTTAAAGTTGAATTCTGCTCACCTGAAAGTGTTGAGGCACCATCTTCAGGCTTTTTTTTTTGCTACTCTTTTCAGAAGTAGCTCTGAGGGTCTACAAACTTTTAGTGCTTCTAAGTTGGTGTTATCTGGGGAGAAGTGTTTTATCTGGTCTTACCCAAGAAAGGCCCCAGCTCCCCTGCAGCCAAAAGCAGTTGTGCTTCTTTTGGCCCTAGAACTGTGACCAGGGCCCTGTCCCCTTGTGACTGACCACAAGCACTCCTCTCCACCTTGAAACTGTGATCTAGAACTATGTATAGTCAGGAGAATTGCTCAACAGTTCCTATTCCAGCACCCAGGTTCAATTCAGAATCTCCTATCTATCATTTCTTTTCTGACCAATTATTGGTTGACTTATTGACTAGTCTGAGAACCCCAGAAGCTGCCTCCCTTGCTGATACCACAGCTATCTCCAAGGACCCCCTCCTGGTGTTGCTAGCACATGGGCTCCAGGCTGGTGTCTCCATCCTGGTGTCACAGACCTCTCTTCTGAATCTCTTTAAGTTGGATAGGGAAAATGTCTCATTATAACCTATTATTGGCTACACTGCTCCTGAATTCACTTCAATTTTATTTTAAAGTTGTTTGAAGGGGAATATTCTGAGAGTTCAGCTGGGTTGCTGCCTCATCTCCTTTATTTTGGCTCTCCCTTGGACTCACTTTTATCTGGCTGCATTCTAACTCAAGACAATCACCTTGTTAACATATAAGTCAACACCTTGTTAAGATAGTTTTTAAAGTTCTATTGTTTTATGCCCAAATTTCTTTGGTAAACCATGGTTTAATTTTACAGATTTTAATTTTAATTTATTGAATTATTTGCATTAGTTAAGGAAAGTAATCAATATGTACAAATTATTATTTTTTAAACCCTTACCTTCCATCTTAGAACCAATACACTGTATTCGTTCTAAGACAAAAGAGCAATAAAGGCTAGACAATAAGGATTAAGTGATTTGCCCAGGGTCACACAGCTAGGAAATCTGAGGCTAGATTTTAACCCAGGACCTCCCATCTCTGAACCTAGCTCTTAATCCACTATGCCAACTAGCTGCCCCCTACATATTATTGGTATTAGATATGCATATTTTAAAATAAATGAATATTTTTTGCAACACTCAAGTTATATAACTGAAAGTTCTAGTTTCTAATGTATAAAATTTCTAATTTCAGTAAAAACTAATAGGATTCTCTGTCTTCTTGGGTTTTTGTTTTTATCCAATATCCTTTTCAACAGAGAGTGATTATAGTGATTACAGTGAAGATTATCTGGAAACTAGACGGAGAAGGTCAAGAAGGAACCAGAAAAGACAAGTTAACTATAAAGAGGACTCAGAAAGTGATGGTTCCCAGAAGAGCTTCAGATATGGGAAAGAAATGAGACGAGTTCACAAACGCAGGCTTTCCAGCTCAGATAGTGAAGGTAAGCAATAGGATTTTGGTTTTGCTGAAACTTTGTTATATGGTAAGATATTAGCCCCAAATGGGACTTGAAAAATAAAGCAAGCTTATAATGAGATTACTAATGAGAAATTTTCATAAAATTGAACTTCTTGGTTTTTCTGGTTATTAATTCTGTTTTTATCATATTATTTAGCAATGTGATTGTTTGGGGCCCTTCTACCACATCATCTCAAAGGCCATGTAAGCAGAGTCCAAAACCTACTACTCTAGGTACTTAAGTTCTGCAAGGGCTATCTGTATAATTCTGGTAATGAAGACTGTCCCTGAGAAGCCTAGAAAACATCAAGTCTCCTTACCATTACTGGACATGGTGTGATGGATTATTTTAGTCACAATAACTCTTTAATGACATTTATCATCTCATAAATATACTGATAATTTGCTTTGCTGGAAGAAATGCTCATACTGATGAAGTTACAGATACTTAAAGTAAATAAGGTATATTAAAAAAAAACTGTAGAACAAATGTCTAGCTTTTGTTTCTTGCTTTAAATCTTTTAGTTTCAATTCAAAATTAAATCCTTTTCTTAAGACCCCAAGCCATGTAATTGTTTTTGCACACCTGGGGGTTGTATTTCCTTAATGGATAAAATTAGATCCTTCTCCAAAGTTCTTATTTTGCAGAATTATGTATTCTCAGAGTTCAAAGAACTATTAGGGATCATTTAGTACAGTACCTATTTGAAGCATTATTCATGAATGAATGAAAAAACATTGATTGGGTGCTATTAAAATTAAATTAGTCTCTAGTAATAAAATAGTATATTTTATGAGGTTTATTAAGGATTATTAGAATTCAAGGAATAAAGAAAATTCAAAAATAAGAAACCACGTGCCCATGGCTGATTAGCTAATTCAGAATACCCGCTCTTAGATTACTTACTTACATCATTGCAATGGGAAAGCAGAGCATAGAAGAGAGGTGGGTGTTACTGCCAGTTTAAATACAAATTGTGATCTTGCCCAGGTGGAGACTCAAGTGAGATTATAGGGAATTCTGGGAAATACCAAGGACTTCTGGGGATTGAAGTCTAGGTTTCAAATCTCCATTTTTACAGTGCTTACTATGTGTCAAACCCTGTTCTAAGTGCTTGGGATACAACTATAAAATGTAATATACCCTGCTCTCAAAGAGCTCTCATTCTAAATCAGGAAGATAACACATAAAGTTCAGCCATAGGGCACAGGGAAAGGCCTTAAATTCCTAAGAGCCCCACTGTGAAACAGATTGCAAAGACTGGAGGTCCTTTGGCATTGTCAGTAAGTCAGATTACAGTGCTAGATTTCTGCATTGTGTAGAAACATGGTCTGAAGGATAAAGACCATAAGAAAAAAGAGAAAAGATCTTAGTGTGCAATTGCAAGACAAATGGTAAAGTTTCATGATCCTCTATCTCCACAGAAGGGCCAGGGTTCTTGGTATCATCTCATCCAAACCCTGTGAGCTATCTAGCAGCCCAGCTCTGGGTGCTCTGAGCTGGGGCAGTCAGGTACAAGGCAAGATTTCCAAAGTCTTTTTTTTTTCCTTTGAACTAAACATTTTCATAACTCTATTTGTACATTTAAAAAAAAAAATGAATAGCCAGTAGTATAAAATATAGGGCTAGATAACTTCAAATATTCCTTCTAAACATAAAATTACATAATCATAAAATAATGTAAATATAAGATGATGGTATTTCAGAGTTCTGAAACAGTTAACAATTTTTTAGTAATATATTTTGAATATGGCATGGTTCTGCCTTATACTATAAATTTCCAATTATTTGAAATCCATGAAATGCATTGTTTTAGTACTTCCATATCCCTTCTCCCAAACTCATTTGATCCTTTTGTCTCCATTCAACCACTGGCACTGTTAGGTCTTGGTCTGGTAACAGAACAATTGATAAGAAGGCTAGGTATGAGGTATTTTAAACAGAAGAGTTGAATGTCTTTCTGGGAGCATATATTTACATTCCAAAAGAAATTAATTTCATATTAATTTTATATTAACCATTATCCACTGCATGTACTCAACATTTAATAATTATTGAATTAAATCATTTTGACTATACTACTTTTCTCCATTAGTATCATTTAGCATTTGTTGAATTGGTTATAGATTTAAGAAAATGTCAGTAGAACATAATTCTGTTTCTTATTTTGTTATTCCTAGTGTTGACATTTTACTGCATTTAGTAAATTGTTCATTCCTTAAGAGGTTAAAAGCAATGCCATTTTCCAGAGTAAGGTGGCCTATTAATCTATATTCTCCTAAAAACATTTAAACATATGTAATTATGGTTTCAATGATGAATTGAATGTTCTTTCCATAATTGAATTTGGTATCTAATTCTACCATTTCCCAGCCATCAGGATCTGAGTTCTGTATGTATTTGTTCAAAATCCATACAAACATTTATCAATTTTCTACTATGTAATTCATTGTGCTAAATGCTATAGGAGACTCAAAGATAACTGAGGAGATATAATCTGTGCCCTCGAGAAGCTTATGATGTAATAACTACAGCACTTTGCCTTACTTTGAGAACTAGAAGTGAGAGGGGAGGAGAAAAGACCTTAATATGTGTTACAGTCACTCTTGTCAGTTCATTGAACTGCACCTGTTGGCTATAAAAGAAGTCATGTATAAATTTCTCCCAAATTTGAATTCAAAGTATAAGGTTTATGTCATTAGACTTAGTGGGGTATGGGGCAAAGAAAAAATTGGGATAAATCTTGACAATTCTTGTGAATTGTCTAAACTAAAACTAAACTAAACTAAACATACCTTCTTGATTACTGCATTATAAGCTTCTTCAGGGCAGAGGGCATATTTAAAACCATATATGCCTTCCTAATGCCTAGGACATTGATTTGCACATAGTAGGAGCTTAAAAAATGGTTATATTTATGGCTTGAATGAGGCCAAGGAAAGGGGGTGGGGAACAATTTTAAAGAATTTGTATGCCATCAGATTTGCTAATGGCTTTAAGTCTGCTACTTGTTCCAGAGAGCTACATGTCCAAGAATTCTGATGATGATGAACCAG
The DNA here is from genome assembly GCF_027887165.1 of Monodelphis domestica. NCBI lineage: Eukaryota > Metazoa > Chordata > Mammalia > Didelphimorphia > Didelphidae > Monodelphis > Monodelphis domestica. The sequence goes on from NC_077230.1 coordinate 339,881,834, forward strand.
CTAAAGAATCTCAACGGTCCATTCGAAAGCGAGGTCGAAATACAAATGACTGTTCTGAAGCAGAAGCGGAGGAGGAAGAAGGCCGACCTACTCGAAAACGACTGCATCGTATCGAGACAGATGAAGAAGAAAATTGTGAGAATACTAATGATACTGTGGAACAGCCTGCAGCAGCCAGCAAGCACTCAGTATCATCACATGGACAGCACGATCATGCCAGAAAGCCCTATAGGATAGACAGTGATGAGGAAGAGGACTTTGAAAACGTTGGGAAAGTAGAAAGCCCATTGGACTATAGCTTAGTGGACTTGCCTTCTGCCAATGGACAGAGCCCTGGCAAGGCTATTGAGAACTTAATTGGCAAACCACCTGAAAAGCCTCAAGCCCCCAAGGACAGCACAGCCAATGCCAGCCTAGCACCCAATGGGACAGGTGGTGCACAGGAGGCAGGAGCACCAGAAGAAGAAGAGGATGAACTTTTAAGAGTGACTGACCTTGTTGATTATGTCTGTAACAGTGAACAGTTATAAGACTTTTTTCCATTTTTGTGCTAATTTATTCCACGGTAGCTCTCACACCAGCGGGCCAGTTACTAAAAGCTGTTTTATTTTTCCTAGAAAACTCTCCACTACAGGATCACTTTTTAGAAGCAAAAATTTCACCAGTCCCTGCAGTCTTTCTGTGAAGTGACCAGTTTTGAACTTTGAAGATAAATAATCGCTGTAAATTCCCTTTGCTGTTTTTTTTTGTTTGGTTTTTGGTTTTGGTTTTGCCTCCTCCCCAAGTTCATGGTCCTTGATAATTTCATTCATGGGAAAAACAAAACACAAACACACAAAAACCCCATATTCTAATAACAACAAAAGATTTGTATATTTTTTACTTTATAGTTCCTGAGCTCTCTTGACTTTGTGATGGATAAGAATGCATTCCAAATCTGTCAGGGCCCAAAATGGAATTTGGGGGTGGGAGGAAGCACTTGTGCTTTATTGTTTTCATATTAAATATATATATATATTATATTTAAACATTCATGACATTACGATTAACAGACAGTTAAGTACATGTCTGTGTTATCGAATTTTGTGAATTGTAGATAACATCATACCATAACTCATTTAGTAGCAACCTTCATGAAATCAACTTGTTTAATACTGGAGATAACCACACTTAATCAAAAAGAGACCAAGTAAGTACCATTAGTAAGAGCTCTAATTTAAGTATCTGTTACAATGGAGTTTCTTTTTTTTTTATCATCTGAAAAACATAGATAACATGAAACATAGTATAATGAAGCTTAGACAGCCAAATTGTGCTAACAACAAATTTTATAAAATGGCTTTATGCATATTTGATCCGATCATCCCTATTGTACCATGTCCTGATAGAAAATATCAATGTGGTGATTGTACATATTTGGTTGATATGTCAAAAGAGATAGTGTAAACATTAACAGATAGCATAAGTATTGTTTTTAACAACTGACCACTTAATGTTTAAACATTTGAAAGGTCATTTTGAGATAATATATCTATATCTATATAGATATTTGCATATGCCATACATTTTAATAGACGCTGAGCTGACAATGGGATTTTAGCACATTTCATGATGGGAGTGGGTTTTCAGGTGACTCCTAACCAATCTATTCTTGCCCTTACTATCTACTTCAAATTGAAGTCTACAAACCAAGCAGTTCCTTTGGAAGGTATTTTAGTTGAGTGAGTATGTGTGCGTGTGTGTGTGTGTCTGTGTGTGTGTGTGTGCGCGCTTGTGTGTGTGCATGTTTTGGGATTTCCTATTTGTCTGGATGTCTTAGCAGGTTTTAAGTGTCATTTTTTGCCTTTGGCCATTAGAATTTTATTCAAATTCATTTACCACCCATATGACCAACCTAAAGAAGAAGGAAAACAGCCAGTATATCGCCTAAGTTTGTGGGTGTAGCATCCACTCATATGCCTTGACACAAAGTGATGCCTGACATTTTAGCAGGAAGATGGGGAATTGAGGTGGACAGTTGAGCACCTGGTTGACACTAACCATGGTCCTCATTTTATTCAGCCTTTGTATCATCCTGTGAAGTTTCAGGTAGGAGCCCTAACATTTGGACAAAGCATAGTAGCCTTTTTGATGAACCTTCAATGTGTCCTTTTGAAACCAGAGATGGTCACTTCTGGTCAGCCCTTTTTTTGCAGTGGGATTTAGATTCCCCTCCCCCTCCCCCTTTTCTGTCCATTGCTGGCAATGGATAAATGTTACCTGCTGATGACCAAGCTATCTCCTTTCCAAATTAAACCTTTTGTGTGCTAGTCAATCCATAATTAAGCACTTCTTTTTTATTTTTATTTTTCAAAGCTGGCACTAGAACTACATATAAATACCTCTCTAGAAAACTTTGCTTGCCTTCCCTTTGTGTCCCTCCCCAATTTCATTCCCAGACTTAACTTTTGGCCTTGAAAGTTTATAGCTTTTTTTTTTTTTTGACTGATGTTGGTTCTTTACTGTTTATTCTACTTCACTTTAGTTCTGTAGTTCACCTGTCCATTAATATTTTTGTTGGATTCTAGCAATGTATATTTCGTCTGTTTTAAAAAATAAAATAAAATAATCAAAGGCAACCTAAAATTAGGATGCACCAGTAGTATGCTGTGTTAAGGAAGTTGTGACTTTATTTTGAAGAGTGACCCATTTTAAGGGGAAGAAATGACTTGCGTTCACAGGCTACAAAATGCCTTTATATAATTCACATAATGTTTAATCTAAGTTTCATTTCTGTCATTTAGGGTAAATTGCAGAAGTTTGGCATTTTAACTTCATTTAAAGCAAGCTGGCAAAGAGAAGGTGCCAGCCAGCACCAGCTTCGTTTTGCATCTGAGCAAAGATAACTACAGCATGCAGCTTTTCCTCCTGTAATATGCCTTCTCCCTGCTCCCCACCCCAGAAACCCACCAGCCCCAGCTTCCACCTAAGCCCTGCACTTACACCTCAGGCACATAGACAAAAGACATGGCTTTTAGAATTAACATTTTCATTGCATGCCTGATGTACAGAAATTCTGAAGGGTTGTTTTTGTTTTTTTGTTTTTTTACTTCCCAGTACAGGAAGTTTCTGGGAATTTTTGTAACAGTGAGGCAGATAAAGATACTGGTTGTTGTACCAGCTTCTAACAAATTGTAATTAGGCCACTTTGACCAGCTGGTAATTAAGGTCTTTGGATCCATGCCTGTATGGTAAGTGGCAGAACTATTCTAACCACAGGTCCTGGTAAGAACCCTTTAGGCAAGATTCATCAACGTATCTCTATACTTAGAGCCATTGAAATCTAAAATGTTGCTCTCTAGGTAGTCACAAGTATGTATAGCTTACAGCTGATAGGCCCAACTGAAAGATATAGCAGCTCTGGACTGGTTCTGCCCCTTGTTATGTATAATTCAGCCTCAAGTTGCTTGATCACAAAGGGAATAAGTTTACTATAATTCTAAATATATTTTTCATTCATATGTGAAAATAAGAAAAATTCAAATGCTTTCTCAAAAATATAAGAAAATAATTCAGGCTACTCCAAACCCCCAAAGTAACATTGAGCCACCATATAACAAAGCTGCTTATATACTGTAAAACACCTTGGATGAGCTCCAAACTGGATTCTCCTTGTAGTGATTCCATTTGATAGCAAACATTCTAGAGGTTCTAATTTGTATTCATTTCATTCAACCTTATTAAGTCAGGATTTAGAATATTTAAAAACAAACAGTTTTGGTTCCTAGTCAGTTCTCCCTTTTTACTGGACATTTTAAAATGAAGATCAGCTTGGTCATAAAAAAGAATAGGATTTGGACTTAAATTGCAGCTTGGCTTTGAAGATTCTCTGTTGATGAAATAATGTTCACTGTAACTTTTTACTGATGCTAGCATGTTACTGCAAATCCAAAGGCAGAAATACAACTAATTACCAGATAGAGATCCTTTGGGTGATCTGACTGTATTTGCTTTCCACATTGTGTGACCTAGCCCAAGATTTCAGTCTTAATAAGGAAATGGAATGGTTTAGTTTAGGATATGTAAATAACCAAAAGATTTTCAAATATTTTTGAAACCACTAGAAATTCCTTAAAGGTTTTAGACAAAATAATTACAAGAGAATAATCTCTTGTTGCTTAGTTCTTCATTGTCACAATTTAGCCCTAGCCCATTTTGTTTGTTAACATAAGGAACGTGATTGGTCACTTCAACCTGCATTGATGAGGGAAAAACAGATCTCTGTAGGTGGAATTAATAGTATGGTTTGGTTTTATATCGCAAAAGTTTTTTAAAGCCTGTGTTACACATAAGATATTCTGTTAGAAATAGTGTCATTCTTCCCCCTGATTTTCTAATTTACTCTGCCCTCACCCTCAGTATGAAGAGGAAAATGAAGTTAAGTTTAAAGTATAGAAACATAATAATAGACTTAACTCCAGTCCCATGAGTGTCTGTGTCATATCCATGTCCCAGGGCTATGAGTCTTGTTTTCTGTTAAACAAAGTCACAACTTAAAATCAGTACTTTGGAGAAGTACTACATGAATAAAAATGATCAAAAATACATTCTTTGAGCACCTTATATTTGTTGAATTTGGCATATGCATGTACACACACATATACACATATATGAGAAATATCTCTCAAAAATTTCTTCCACATTTTTCTACAATGCTTAAAATAGTGGACTTTGTCATTGCCATGGGACCAGAAGATAATAGCAATGTTCTTCTCCTTGATGTGACATCCTCAGAAAGTAATGCTGTTCTCAAGTAGGCCTTGTTTGCCAAATTTTCATAAGTTGTCTCTGGTTTATTGGCTTTGTGGCTGAGCATTTCTAAGCCAAAGTTATCATTTATCATAACAGAATCCATCTCCTCTTTAACACTGATATCACCCACCATTCCCAACATTAGAGGTAAAATTTATTTTTAAAGTAGAGGGTGAGCTTTATAGATTTATTTTTATTACAGTAATCTTGGAAACAAGGGCCCAAAAGTTTTAAATGTGGTCAATGATGTATAAAATATATAACGTAATTGTTTTAAGAACCTTTATTTCTTTGCCTTAAGTTATCATTATCACTTCACATTTATTGAGTGCCAAGTTTCCTAGGTGCTGTCTTTTTTTTTTTCCTTAATAGAGAATGACTAGGTCCTTGGGACTTTATAGGTCTGCCATCAGTCACTACAGACCAGAAATTCTTAGTAGTGAGCTTTGTATAGATGACTCAGATTCTACAGTGTGATGCTTTTTTTCTTTTACACCTCCCTAATCACCCCCCACCACTGCCATGAGTTATGTTGTACAGATTACCATCAGCAATTTTTTTTTCTAAATACACAGTTCAAAAACTATGATTGTCCCATTTACTATTTCATTTTTGTGCAGTTCCTTGAAAATGGTGACAATGCTAAGCACTACAAAACAGTCCTGGCACATTTGCAATGAATACAATTAAGGCACAAAAATACTCTAAATTGTAACACCTGTGTGGGATACATAATCCTTCATATTACCAGATTTTTGGGTGGGTAAAAATCATTTGATTTCTGAATAAGCTATTTAGACTTTGGGAAGAAGGACTTAAAAAAAGGATGCTGAACAGAAACTTCAGTAGAATAGAAATTTCAAATTCATGTCTTTGAACACAATTTGGAAAATATACTGAGGTCTGTCTTACTCCTTTTGCCACTGGATGATGTGAGTTAAGAATGGAATTGTCAACTCCAATTTTATACTTCCTCTTAACTTTCCTCAGTTTATTAAGAAATTTTAATTTTATTGTAAATTGTGTTTTTAAATCTGTATTTATTAAGTTCTGGTGGTAGACCAAGTAGCTGCATGTTAGAAATATGGCCATCCAGAAAACTTGTTTGAAATTTTAAGTAAACACTCAAGAGCTTCAGAAATCATTTAACTTATTTTGTACGTTGCAAAAAAAAATTTTATTTTGCTTAGAGTGACATTTTTTATAATTGTGTACAGCTTTTAAGGGTGTGGGAGGTGGGGAAATAACACCCAAAAGTAGAATGTAGATTTTTACAATTGTGTTTGTGATAGAATATCCAAGGGTACATGCTGTAATTAAAACTAAAACTGCTTAACAATTTGTGCCATGGTCTTTTTCATCCTCCTGCCTGAGAGCTAAGTGTTGCTGGTATACATCAATCCTGTCATACATACAAAGGATCTGTGACACCAGGAGACTAATGCAACCACTGTTCTCCTATTTCCAAAGGCATTTCCCAAAATCAAAAATAAGTGAGTGATCAGATAAAGGGGCCTGGAATGATCCCAATTAGAAGGACTGGCATATTATAATGATCTGGTTTTTCCAAAGTCATAATATCATAGCTGGTCTGATGTTTTGTTCTCATCTCCAATAGCCCTTTGCCATTTGGGACTTTTATCCTTTCAGAAGAACCTACCAGTGATTTTTGCATCTACCTAGTACAGAGTATACAGTACTGCTAATTTTGAAACACGTGGAAGGCATCTAATTGCTTATGACTTATAGGCTTAGACTGCTGTTTTTCCCATGAATGCCAATTCATCCGCTTTTAAAAATAGGCATGGCAAGAAAGTGCAGATCTTGTTTTCTAATTCCACTTTCCTTGAAGATAGATTTTGAAATCTCATTCTTTTAAATAGTACATTTCCAGAATTGGTTTTAAAAAAAAAACAAACTTTGTTTCAATGTCAATGTATTGCTCCCCCCACAATCCATGTAGCCCAGCTGTGCTCTTAAAAAGGAAAAAATACATCTGCGTGAGTGTGTTAATAAGCATCTAATCAAGCTAACTGATGTGTAGCTTCTGTCTGCAGCTGTTATCAGATAGGACAGGCTCTTCATTGTATTTATGAGTCCTGCAGTGTAATCCTGGTGATCTTGAGTCTCCTGCCTTGGCATAACTAATATAGACTACTTACTAGCAGATAGGGATTTGGGGGTTCTCTGTGTATTTGTTGTTTTAAGTATAGTATCTGGCATTCAGAGGAACTAATCAGATCAGAGCTGCCAGAACATGCCTTGCAATTTAAGATATGCTGATGTGAAACACTTTATTTACTCCTATTCTTTGGATCTGTTTTGTTGGGTTTTTGTTTTTAAGAAAATATAGTTTGTGGATTAGGTTCTCAGACTTAGGGAATGCTTCCATTTATTTTGTTCTTGACAGACAAGTATTAAATGTTAAGAAGCTCAGCGAGTAAGGTCATAGATATGATACCTTAACCTTGCAAAAAGGCTGAATTTCTATTTCTTGATGGAATCATGATCATTGCTAAAGGTCTGAAAGGATCGGTTTCTTCTATATGGATGTGTCTTGAATGTTGTAGTGGGAGAATATATTTTAAAAACTGGAAGCGTGATTCATTGCACAGAAAATGGGTGATACTTTTCACTCTTTTTTTTCCCACAACTATGCTATCACAAGCATGTAAATTTTGTGCATAAAAATAATGTGGGAAGTCCTGGTAGCCTCGGTGCTCAAGGGGTTAAACTGCAATTTATGAACAGCTAGTGTGTTAAAATTGCAATGCACAACTGTTTAAATACTATATACCTTGTAAATGAAAAACAGAATATGTTAAGGCTGGTGCCAATATTTTTGTTAATGAAATGTTCAATGTTGTCTCACTACAGTCTGGTCAGAACTCTTTTGGTGTGTAAACTAGGCCCAAAGCCATTTTATAGCTGCTGGCCTAATTGTGTAACTTTTTCTTTCATAATGCTTTTGTTATAATACCTTCTGTCATTTATTACATATAAATATGACATGTTACGTTGTCATAATAAAAAAATTTTAAATAACTTGATGGGCCTAGCATATTGTGTTAGTAAACTTAGTTTCTGCTTTAAGCCCTAGAAGCTCTACATAATGGTTTGGTGGATTCCTAAAGACCTAAATTCAAATCCCAGCTCTGCCAGCTTCTAATAAGTTTGACCAGGGGCAGATCATCCAGCCTAATTTAAATTCAACATTTTATTAAGCACCTAGTCTTTACAAGACAAAAGGGATTTTGTTTTTAAACCCCTTCCTCCCCCCCCCAAAAAAAAAGATGGCTAAACAACAAAGAACAGATGTCAAGGTGATGGGTATCTGAACTATATTAGTGTCATTGTAAATGTAGAAGACTGATATGAGAGATGTGTGGCAGACGAACAAGATTTGGCAAGAATTAAACATGACACCAACATTTCCAACACATGTGCCTGTGAAGATGGTGCTGCCAGAAACAGAGATAGATACTTTGGCGAGGGGCAGCTTAAAGAGGAAAGAAGATGAGTTCAACTTTGGCCAATATGAGTGAGGTGCTGGGTGTAAAGGTTACATTTAATGGTTGGACATGGTTTATTTACTAAAATAGAGGGGAAACAATAAAATAGAGAAATGTGAAAGAGGTTAGAGAAAATACCTATACTAGTCCTCAGCTAGGAGGGCTGGTAGTGAGTAATCATATGGCCTCCTCCATGATGGAGACTAGTCTCTTAGGAAACTAGGAAGGGCGTCAGCCTTTTCATTCACCCAGTGAAGTAGCCCAGGAGTCAGAGTCTAAATTGAAGTTACAATCCACAATCCATGCTGCAGTCTCCAATGAAGTTCCCTTCAAGACTATCTCCAAGAGACACTCTCCATGAGACTCAACTTCACCAGATTGCCAGCAGAAGGATTTTGTGGCTTTTATGGTGGTTTCCTATCCCCACCTCTCTTCACAGGGGCCAATCACAGTTTCCAAAATTGCTACACCTCTAATCCTCAGAAGGTGGCAACTCTTATCAAAGGCTTTTGAAGGTAAATTTCTCATCAAAAAAGTTTATAGTTTCTAAATGTGTGAACTCTTAAAAGAATTCACAAGTTTCTGATTGTTTGAATTTTAAAAAGGGGTAGAGCTCTTCCAAGTATCTTGCTGGCTTCTCCCCTCTAAAGGTGTTCACTTTCCTCCTAGGAGTAAGAGTTTGTGGACTTCCCTTACTTTAGGATTAAGTTTTTGTTGATTAATTCAAAATTAGATAAAAGAGAGTTAATCCTGTCTTCAGTCTAGAGAGATACTAAGTAAGGGTACTTAAGTTATTGTTATTCCAAAGTGTTAGCTCCAACTGGGCAAAGAGAACAAAGGATTCGTTTTCACAAGTGCAAACAATAGACAAAGAGAACCAAGAATTTCCTTTCATGGGAATTGTACCTTGAAATTTCCAGCAGACTGTTGTGGGAATAAAGTTTGGGGTGGGGAGCTGGAGGGGTCAAATTGGGCCAAATATATGGATTTAGAATCAATTGCATAAAGATGACAACTGAACCTATGGAAGCACACAAGAGCACCAGGAGTTTAAGAGTAGAAAAGGGAGGCTAAACTCTTGGGGGACATTCAAATTTAGGAGGCAGGAGAAAGACATTAAACCAGTGAAAGTCAAGAAGTTGTTACACTGGGTAAAAAATGAACGGGGTGCCAAAAGCCAAGGCAAAAAAGCAAAAGAAGAGTGTTTGGTGGCATCCCATGTTGCAGAAAGATTAAAAAAAAAAAAACATGAAGACTCTGGGGCAGGAAGCCCATCAAATTTAGCAGCTGAGGTATTTTGGGAACTTTTAGAGCAGATTCAGTAAAATGGTAGGAAAATAAGCCAGATTGGTAAGAAATGAGGAGCGCATTGGGAGAAAATGGATTAAACAGTGTCAACTAACAGGCTTTGAAAAAGGAAAGGAAGGAGAGATTTAAGATGATAGCTTGAATTGACAATGGCTGGAGCCAAGACCAGGTTTTTTAATGATGCTGAGGCATGAACATGTTTATAAGTAGTGGGAAATGTGCCTAAAGATAGGGGAAATTTTTAGATTTGACCAGGGAATAATGAATAAAGCAACCTCAAGGAAAACAAGAGAATGATAAAGGACACAAGTCCAAAGATTTAAGTTTAGGAAGGAGAAAACATTTCTTATCCTTGGAGGCTGGAAGAAAAAAGACAGTTGAAAGGTGTAGGGTGGTTTTGAGAACATATTAAGAGAAAATAAGGGAACTCAGTGAAAAGCCTCAATATTTTCCATCAAGTAGGAAGTAAAATTCCCTGCTGAGGAGAGGGGAAAAGGAGTAGATTTGACTCCCAAGGAGAAAAATGTTTTAAACAAGTCTTCTAAAAGGAGTTCAAGATTAAGTTGATTAAGAAAGAATAAAAGGATTACTCTTTAGCCTTGTGGGTCCCAGTGCGGTCAGATACCAGAATGTTTAATGGACCTAATAGGCCCAGTTTTGAGACTATCGAGCAGCATTTGGTGGCTGAGCCATAGAACCAGCAAAAACAGATGGTCAGAGTGTCTCAGCATTGAGAATCCTCAAGCCATGTATGGCAACAGCAGGTATTCAGGACAGAGGACAGAATCCAGTTGATCTGGCTAACTAGAGAAGGGAGAAAGTGAGGGGAGAACAGCAGTGCTGACTTGGAGGATAGAGAGCACTGAGGAAGTGTAGGTCTTGTAACTAGGAGTGTCCCCCAAGAATCTCTTCTCCCTCTGCTCAGCAATCTCCTCAGTTCCCATGTGTTCAGTTACCATCCTCATGTAGATGACTTTAAGATTTAGGATAATCTCCCTCCCATGTTCTAGTTTCACAATTGCCTTTGGAATGTCTCAAACTGGATGTCCCATAATCATCTCAAGATTCGATCTATCCAAAATGGATCTCATCTTTCCTTCCACCCTCTCCTCTTCTGCACTCCCATAGTCAAGAGTGCTCCCTATCATCAAGGCTCAGAAAGCTCATGGTCCACCTGTGACTTCTCCCTCACACCAAATTGTTATGCTGCCAAGTCTGGTTATTTGACCTTTTGGACATCCACTTACATAGCTGCCAAACTGCAGATAGAACCATGTCACCTCCCTTCCCTTCTCTTCTTTTCTTCCCTTTCCTTCTTCCCTTCCCTGTTCCTCCCAGTCCCTTCCTTTTTCTTCTCTTCCCCCCTTCCCTTCCCTTTCCACAGTATCCTGTTTGTTGCTCCATGCTCTTCATACCCTGGCCCCTTCCTGCCTTTCCAGGCTTCTTCCACTTCTACCTCCTCTCTGACCCAGTGACACCAGCCTCCTTGACTCTCTCCTCCGTGACTCCCTACCTTTTTGGTGCTTGTCCCCATGGGCCTATAGTGTGGAACCTGCTCGCCTCTGCTGTGGCTTTCTCCAAAACTCAAATCCACTTCCCCCTTCTGCAGGAGACCTTTCCTGTTGTGAGTCCTTCCTTCTTTCATCTTCTCTGCTTTGGACATTGATATGCTTGTGTTGATACAGATGGTCTCCCTCAGAATGTAAGCTCCTTGTGGGCAAAGACTGCCTCTGACTTTTGTATCTCTGACAGTTAACAGGCTTCTTGATATATGTAAGTGCTTTAATAAATTGTCAAAACAAAAAGCTGGGGGCAGCTGAGTGGCTCACTGGATAAAGAGCCAGACCTAGAGACAGGAGCTCCTGGTGTGATACTGAAATCACTTAAAAAAACTGATATATATTAATTCAAGGTTGCCAAGGAATTCAGCTATGTAATTCCTAAATGAAACACTCAAGTCAACTGCCAACCTTTTTAATGGTGTTTTAATTACAAACAGGAGGAAGAAAATATTAGAGAGGGAGAGAGAGAAAGAGAGAGAGAGGGAGGAACGAAGGGAAGAGGGTTTAAATACCCACTTTGCTCAGGCTAAGCCAAAGCGGGCCTAAAGGCCCTGGATAGCCAAGGCAAGAAAAGAGATCAGTCCTTATTTATCACGTGAGTGAGCAATCTAAAGGGAAATAGTCCACAGGGCTCCACCTCAAGCTCCAGCCTCCACCCTCCTCTAGCCTTCCTCACAGGAAGTCCTAAGACCTCCAGAGGCTGTCCTCTACCTCACTTCCTGCATCTCACATGTGCCAATGGTAGCTCTCCCTTGACTTAGGACCACTCAGAGGTCTGTCCTTTTTGCACATCTCTGTTGAAGGCCATATTCTCAAATAATTAAATCTTGAGTTTGCTGCAGCCCTTCCTAATCTTGTTACACTGAGTAGGGTGGAGAATGTAGTTTCCAAGACCTGATTCTGTTATTCAGGAAATAGCTAACTCTGATCTTCTAAAGAATGGTCTGAATAGGGTGGAGTAGTTTTGAAATTCACACTGGGTCCAAATCTGGCCTCAGGTGCTCCCTGGCTGTGTGACCCTGGGCAAGTCACTTTGGAACCCATTCCCAGTACTGGTTCTAAAACAGAAAGAAAGGATTTTTTAAAAAAGCTGCTTGGGTTGAGGAAACTGAAGAGGGTAGCCGTTCAGAAGAGTGTTCTCAGAGTAAAATTTCAGAGCTCAAGCTCTTTGGGGTAAAATAATTCAGGATTATGGTGAAAAGTCACCCAGGATGAAGGTAAAGTTTAGGCTGGAGAGGACATGGGGAATCTAGATGTGGACCTCATTAAGGAAGAAAGTGAGGTGATGAGGGCTCAGCAGCTCAGCAAGATTGTGAATCACCTAGTATGTGAATGGATAGAGTGTGTGGCAGTGGCAGAGGGAGGCCTGGAACATGCCAACCCTTCCTTCTGTCTCTGTTAGGAAGAAAGAAAAATAATCCTGTCATGAGAAAAGCAGCAGCCGGAATTGGAGGCTGCCAAAAGAGGTAGTGCCTTTGGAACTAAGATAGAATGGGGGGAAGAGGGCGGAAAGGGAGAAGTGAGGGAGGGGTGGGAGAAGTTCTAGGATAATGGAATTTTATTTACAATAGAAATGTTAGATTTGATATCAGGGGCAGCTGGGTAGCTTAGTGGATTGAGAGCCAAGCCTAGAGACAGGAGGTCCTGGGTTCAAATTTGGTGTCAGACACTTCCCAGCTGTGTGACTCTGGGAAAGTCACTTGATCCCCATTGCCTAGCCCTTACCTTTCTTCTGACTTGGAACCAATACACAGTCTTGACTCCAAGACAGTTCAAATCCTGCCTCAGACACTAGCTGCTTAAGCTTTCATCCTCTGTCTGCCTTAGTTTCCTCATGTAAAATGAAAAAAACAGCACCTACCTCACATGGTTGTTGTGAGGATAAAAAGTGATAATAGCTGTAAAGCACTTTGCAAATCAAAATATCTCTTTTACAAAGCAAAAAACTACTACATGAAGAATAGCTATTATTACTGTCATTGTTAACTTCAGAACAGGAATTAGAAATGGTACAAAATAGAATTAAGGCCAGGGTAGAGAGAAGGCTGAGCTGGATGGGGACTGTGAGGGGAGGGGGGTAGCGATGCCAGGTGGGCTCTATGGTAAGGCAGCCCCAAGGGTCTAATTAGACTGCTGATGTCTGTCTCCTTTTCTTCTCCAGTGAAGGGACTGGAGGGGATGATGTCCCACTTTAAATCCCTCTCATCCTTAAGTGACCCTTGGGGGTCACTCAATGTCCTTAAAAAAGTTTTCTTTTAAGACTTGACTCAAGTGCCAGAAAGTTTTTCTTGATGCTCTCAGCTGCTTGTGCCTAACAAAATCAACTCATATCTATTTTGCATTTACCTATCTACACATATACATGTTTTCTCCCAACAGAATTTAAGCTTTTTTATTTTAACCCTTACCTTCTGCCTTAGACTCAATACTAAGTATTGGTTCCAAGGCAAAAGATCGGGAAAGACTAGGCAATAGGGATTAAGGGACTTACCCAAGGTCACACAGGTAGTGAGTACTTATGGTCAAATTTTAACCCAGGGCCTCCAGACTCCAGGCCTAGCTCTCATCGATCCACTGAGTCACCTGAATGTCCCAAATGTAAGTTTTTTGAAGACAGAGACTCTCGCATCTGCCTCATCCCCTGCACTTTGCACACTGCATGGTGTGTTGGGGGTGTTCAATGGTGCTTGTCTCATTCTTGAATTTCTTTGGCCCTCTGAGCTCTCTAATAGTTCTTCTCACAGTCTACCTGTTTTTAGAATTTGGAGTGTCTGCTGCTAGAACTCCTGGGTCTGAGCTTCCGGGTAAACATGGCTGCAATCTAGACGAGACTCGCTTCCCCTCCCCGGCACTGAACGAAATAGACTACCTCAAAAGAGCATAAAAATTACCTTTGGAAGAAAGGAGGGACTCTTCAGTAACCCACAGAAATGAAGGTACATGGGGTTTGAACATTTCCACACTATAAGGAGGAGGAAAAGCTCGCACAAAAATGTGAACTGAGCTGCCCCACCACCACCAAACCAAAGTAAGCTATCAGAGCACTCATTGGGACAGCAAGTGAGTGAGGAGAGTCTCTGCCTGGGGGGGCACACCAGGGTCCTTGGGATCTAAAGACTGCAAGGAAACGACCTCTCAGGGCGGTTTCACCTGAGAATCCTGCACTGAGCACGGGGCTGCGGAACTGAACTCAAGGGCGGTTGTGCTGAGCACCTGGGAGGAGCTGAACACCTGGGCGGGCTGCACTGATCACCTGGGCGGTTGGGGTGAACACAGGGGCCCACGCTCTAAGAAACCTCGGAGGCTGGGAAGAACTAGTCTGATGCAACCTAAATTCACAGAAAACCTGCCCATATCACCCAGACCCCAGACCAAAAAAAGAAAGTGGAATAAAACCACCAAAGGGATGGCTCACATGTCCCAAAATCAAGCCTCCAAGAAGAAAGGGGGAGGGGGGGGAGTGACTATTGAAAACTTTTATGGAGGGAGTACCCAAGGAAAAGAAGAGAATGAGGATGAAATCCAAACAAAATCAGAACATGCCTCCCAAAATGGAAACTATCTACAAGCTCTGGAAGATCTCAAACTGGAGCTTACCCAAAAGATGGAAACCTTTTGGAAAAAAAAATGGGAGAAAGAGATCAGCAGTCTGATAGATAAGACTTCACAATTGGAGAAAGAACTGGAAGCATCTAATAGAAGGGCAGACAAAGCTGAAAAGCAAAACCAGTCCCTAACGACCAGAATTAAGCAAATGGAAGACAGCGAGATTACAAAACAGCAAGAATTAATAAAGCAAAGCCAAAAAATTAATGAATTAGAAGAAAAACATGAAATATCTCACTGAAAAGGTCACAGATTTGGAAAACAAAGGAAGAAGAGACAACCTCAGAATTATTGGTCTCCCTGAAAAACCAGAGATAAACAAAAACATCAATGCTGTTCTACAGGAGATTATAGAAGAAAATTGCCCACATGTTCTGGAGCAAATGGGGCAAAATAGAAATAGAAAGGGTTCATAGAACACCCTCTATACTAAATCCCCAAAAGACAACCCCCAGGAATGTAATCGCCAAATTCAAGAGCTTCCAAGAAAAGGAGAAAATCCTACAAGAAGCCAAGAAGAGGAGCTTCAGATATAGGGGGGCTCCCATAAGGATCACACAGGACTTAGCGGCTAACACACTAAGAGACCACAAAGCATGGAACACAATATTTAGAAAGGCAAGAGAGCTGGGTCTCCAACCAAGAATCAACTACCCAGCAAAACTGACTATATACTTCCAGGGGAAAGTATGGGCATTCAACAAAATAGAAGATTTCCAAGCATTTGCTAAGAAAAGACCAGAACTTAGTGGAAAATTTGCCATACAGTCACAGAAAGCAAGAGAAACATGAAAAGGTAAATATGAAAGAAAGGGAAAAGGAGATAAATCTTATCTTTTTCTTTAAGTCAAACTCTCTTCTATAAGGACTACATTTATATCAAATTATATATATATTAATATTTGGGGAAAATGTATTGTGTAATTCTCAAAAATTGTATGCATCATAAGAGTAGTTAGAAGAATCATGCATAGGGAAAGATTGGGGCATCAAGAAGATTTGGTTAAGGGGGGGAGAAAAAAAAGGGAGGGGGGGGAATCGTTGATAACACTAACATTTACTTCAAGAAATGGGGGGGGGGGGCTAAATAGAATAATCTTTCCCATACAAAGATACACAGGGGAAGAACTCTCATATGAGAAGGAGAGGAAGAGAGCATGAAGTAGAATTACTTAAACCTTACTCTCAGTGAAATCAAATCTGAGAGGGAAGAACATCTAGATCCAGTGGGATCCTGAATTCTATCTTATCCAACAGGGTAAGAAAGAAAGGAAAATCAAGGAGGGGGAGGGGAGAAGGAGTATAAAAAGGGAGGGAAAGAGGGGGGAGGGGAAGGGAGCATAAAAAGGGAGGGGCTAGAAAGGGAAGCATATCAAAGGAGGGGACTAGGGGGACAGACCTAAAATAAATCACTGGTTCAAAAGGATATAGAAGAAAGGTCAGAATTAGGGGAAGATATCAAAATGCCAGAGAATCCACAAGTGACAATCATAACTTTGAACGTGAATGGGATGAACTCACCCATAAAACGTAGACAAATAGCAGATTGGATTAGAACCCAAAACCCATTTGTTGTCTTCAAGAAACACATATGAGGCGGGTTGATACTCACAAGGTTAGAATTAAAGGATGGAGTAAGACTTTTGGGCCTCAACTGATAGAAAGAAGGCAGGAGTTGCAATCATGATAGCTGACAAATCCAAAGCAAAAATAGACCTGATTAAAAGGGATAGGGAAGGTAAATATATCCTGATAAAAGGGAGTATAGACAACGAGGAAATTTCACTAATCAACATGTATGCACCAAATGGTATAGCACCCAAATTTCTAATGGAGAAACTAGGAGAATTGAAGGAAGAAATAGATAATAAAACTATACTAGTGGGAGATCTGAACCAACCACTATCAAATTTAGATAAATCAAATAAAAAATAAATAAAAAAGAGGTAAAAGAGGTGAATGAAATCTTAGAAAATTAGAGTTAATAGATATATGGAGAAAAATAAATAGGGACAAAAAGGAATACACCTTCTTTTCAGCAGGACATGGCACATTCACAAAGATTGACCATACACTAGGTCATAAAAACATGGCATACAAATGCAGAAAAGCAGAAATAATTAATGCAACCTTTTCAGATCATAAAGCAATAAAAATATTGATCAGAAAGGGTACATGGAGAGCCAAATCAAAAATTAATTGGAAATTAAATAATATGATACTCCAAAATCGGTTAGTTAGAAAAGAAATCATAGAAACAATTAATAATTGCACTGAGGAAAATGACAATGGTGAGACATCCTTTCAAACCTTATGGGATGCAGCCAAAGCAGTACTTAGAGGAAAATTCATATCCATGAGTGCATATATTAACAAATTAGGGAGGGCAGAGATCAATGAATTGGAAATGCAAATCAAAAAACTTGAGAAGGAACAAATTAAAAACCCCCAGAAGAAAACCAAACTAGAGATCCTAAAAATTAAGGGAGAAATTAATAAAATCGAAAGTGATAGAACTATTGAGCTAATAAACAAGACTAGAAGCTGGTACTTTGAAAAAACAGACAAAATAGACAAAGTACTGGTCAATCTAATTAAAAAAAGGAAAGAAGAAAGGTAAATTAACAGCATCAAGGATGAAAAGGGGGACCTCACCTCCAACAAAGAGGAAATTAAGGCAATCATTTAAAACTACTTTGCCCAACTATATTGCAATAAATATACCAACCTAGGTGATATGGATGAATATCTACAAAAATATAAATTGCCTAGACTAACAGAAGAAGAAATAGATTTCTTAAATAATCCCATATCAGAAACAGAAATCCAACAGGCCATCAAAGAACTTCCTAAGAAAAAATCCCCAGGGCCTGATGGATTCACCAGTGAATTCTATCAAACATTCAAAGAACAACTAACCCCAATACTATACAAACTATTTGACATAATAAGCAAAGAGGGAGTTCTACCAAATTCCTTTTATGACACAAACATGGTACTAATTCCAAAGCCAGGCAGGCCAAATATAAAGAAAATTATAGACCAATCTCCCTAATGAATATAGATGCAAAAATCTTAAATAGGATACTAGCAAAAAGACTCCAGCAAGTGATCAGAAGAGTCATTCACCATGCTCAAGTCGGATTTATGCCAGGGATGCAGTGCTGGTTCAATATTAGGAAAACCATCCACATAATTGACCACATCAACAAGCAAACCAACAAAAATCACATGATTATTTCAATAGACGCAGAAAAAGCCTTTGATAAAATACAACACCCATTTCTATTAAAAACACTAGAAAGCATAGGAATAGAAGGGTCATTCCTAAAAATAATAAACAGTATATATCTAAAACCATCAACTAATATCATCTGCAATGGGGATAAACTAGATGCATTCCCATTAAGATCAGGAGTGAAACAAGGATGCCCATTATCACCTCTACTATTTGACATTGTACTAGAAACACTAGCATTAGCAATTAGAGAAGAAAAAGAAATTGAAGGCATTAAAATTGTCAATGAGGAGACCAAGTTATCACTCTTTGCGGAGGACATGATGGTCTACTTAAAGAATCCTAGAGATTCAACCCAAAAGCTAATCGAAATAATCAACAACTTTAGCAAAGTTGCAGGATACAAAATAAACCCACATAAGTCATCAGCATTTCTACATATTTCCAACACAGCTCAGCAGCAAGAACTAGAAAGAGAAATCCCATTCAAAATTACCTTAGACAAAATAAAATACTTAGGAACCTATCTCCCGAGACAAACACAGGAACTTTATGAACACAACTACAAAACACTCTCCACACAACTAAAACTAGACTTGAGCAATTGGAAAAACATTAACTGCTCATGGGTAGGACAAGCCAATATAATAAAAATGACCATCCTACCCAAACTCATCTATTTAGTGCCATACCCATGGAACTTCCAAAAAAATTTTTTACTGATCTAGAAAAAACCATAACAGAGTTCATTTGGAAGAACAAAGGATCAAGGATATCCAGGGAAATAATGAAAAAAAAATACAAAGGAAGGGGGCCTTGCAGTCCCAGATCTCAGACTATATTATAAAGCAGCTGTCATCAAAACAATTTGGTACTGGCTAAGAGACAGAAAGGAGGATCAGTGGAATAGACTCGGGGTAAGTGACCTCAGCAAGACAGTCTATGACAAACCCAAAGATCCCAGCTTTTGGGTCAAAAATCCATTATTTCATAAAAACTGCTGGGAAAATTGGAGGACAGTGTGGGAATAATTAGGTTTAGATCAACACCTCACACCCTACACCAAGATAAATTCAAAATGGGTGAATGACTTGAACATAAAGAAGGAAACTATAAGAAAATTAGGCGAACACAGAATAGTATACATGTCAGACCTTTGGTAAGGAAGAGGCTTTAAAACCAAGCAAGACTTAGAGTCGCAAAATGCAAAATAAATAATCTGGAATACATCAAATTAAAAAGTTTTTGTACAAACAAAACCAATGTAACTAAAATCAGAAGGGAAGCAACAAATTGGGAAACAATCTTCATAAAAACCTCTGACAAAGTTTTAATTACTCAAATTTACAAAGAGCTACAGCAATTGTACAAAAAATCAAGCTATTCTCCAATTGATAAATGGGCAAGGGACACGAACAGGCAGTTCTCAGCCAAAGAAATCAAAACTATTAATAAGCACATTAAAAAGTGTTCTACATCTATTATAATCAGAGAGATGCAAATCAAAACAACCCTGAGGTATCACCTCACACCTAGCAGATTGGCTAACATGACAGCAAAGGAAAGTAATGAATGCTGGAGGGGATGTGGCAAAGTAGGGACATTAATTCATTGCTGGTGGAGTTGTGAATTGATCCAACCATTCTGGAGGGCAATTTGGAACTATGCCCAAAGGGTGATAAAAGACTGTCTGCCCTTTGATCCAGCTATAGCACTGCTGGGTTTATACCCCAAAGAGACAATAAGTAAAAAGACATGTACAAGAATATTCATAGCTGCGCTCTTTGTGGTGGCCAAAAATTGGAAAATGAGGGGATGCCCTTCAACTGGGGAATGGCTGAACAAATTGTGGTATATGTTGGTGATGGAATACTATTGTGCCAAAAGGAATAATAAAGTGGAAGAATTCCATGGAGACTGGAACAACCTCCAGGAAGTGATGCAGAGCGAAAGGAGCAGACCCAGGAGAACACTGTACACAAACTGATACACTGTGGTACAATCAAACAAAATGGACTTCTCCATTAGTGTCAATGCAATGTCCCTGAACAATCTGCAGGGATCTAAAAAACATTATCCACAAGCAGAGGATAAACTATGGGAGTAAAAACACCGAGGAAAAGCAACTGCTTGACTACAGGGGTGGAGGTGATACAACTGAGGAGAGACTCTGAATGAACACTCTAATGCAAATACCAACAACATGGAAATGGGTTCGAACCAAGAACACATGTGATACAAAGTGGAATCGTGCGTCGGCTATGGGGGAGGTTGTGGGAAGGGGGTGGGGAGGAAAAGAAAATGATCTTTGTTTCCAATGAATAATGTTTGGAAATAACCAAATAAAATAATGTTTAAAGTGAAAAAAAAAAAAGAACTCCTGGGTCTGGGCTACTTGTCCTCTCCTAGCAACAAGGGAGATCGTCCAGGGCCTGCAAACTTCTTTAGTCATCGATGCTTAGGGAAAGAAGCAGAGCGGAGGAGGCCACCAGGAAACCCAGTACCTGACCCGCTCACCTCAGCAGCATCTGCAGTCCCTGCCCAGCCAAGCAGCCAAATCACAGAGAAGTTGTTTCTCTTCCTTCTCCCTCACTGGAAGGGAGATCCTCTCTCACATCTTCTGAAGGCAAGAAGAAAAGTGAGACCTAGAACAGAAGTCATTTTTCCTTTTGAACCTCCTGAGTGTGAGCCAGCGCCTCGTCCTTCAGACCTGAGCCCTGATCCGTGTGGCTGGTGGTCCTGCAGATGGTGGGGCTCACCTTCCACTTCCCACTTTGGGCACTCTTTGTTCAGGTTCTGTTTCAGGATGAAATGACATCATCATAAGTCATTGAACAGGTGAGAAAGTTTTCTGAGCTCCAAAGGGACAAGGGTTCACCTGGACAGAGAGCAGACGCTGACATTTATGGATGGAGCACCCCCTCATCTCCCTCGGTAGGAAGGGCAGGATCAGGAAGCCTGCATGGTCTGCACACATCTACCAAGTCCAAGGAGCCCAGCTCCCTCAGCATGGGATGTTTCGTTTCTTCAGATGATTGTGAGGCAGCGCCAAAGGAGGCAGGGGAGGCCCTGGGGACTACTTTGCAACCTTTGAGGGGACTGCTGCTACTGCCACACTCCCATTACATCTCTGGTCCTAGATTTTATTCTTGAGGGCAAGGACTATTTTAGGCTCATGTTTGTATTCCCTTTAGTAGAATCTGAAGATTTTAGGTCAAATCCTGGCCTTGTCATTGTTTATGAAGCTATAGTCACTTACCCCCTCTCTAAGCCTCCATTTCTCTCACCTGTCAAATGAAGATAATTCATAGTACCTACCTCAAAGGGTTATCATAAGGTTCAAATAAGATAATAAAGCATTTGGCAAACTTTTCAAAGTGTTATCTAAATGTCAGTGGTTGGCAAGAATTCCCAAAGTGCTCAATTTTTGTTGCTAACATTTACTGTGGCTAGATAGAGACATTAAAATCCTCATAAATCCTGAGCTTCCATTATGTTCCTACTAGGTGGCAGCCATTCACACGGTAAGATTAAGTCAAATGAGCTCTGCACAGGAGTTGGGAGACCTGGGTTTGAATTACTGCCCTTTACTGAATTCCAGCTACTTTATTAGCTCTGATATCATGAATAGTGTACTACCTTGAGCCTCAATTTTTTCCTCTGTAAAATGGGAATAATAATACTTCTTGTCCGAATAGAATTGTTGTACTTTGTAAACCTCAAAGTACTAAGCCAATTTAGGCTATTATACAAAATGTTTCATCTTTGAATCCTCTAGCACTTGGCACAGTGTACAACTTATAGAATCACAAAATCTCAGAATTGGAAGGGACTTTGGCAGCCAGTTAGTCAACTAGCATTAATTAAACATGTTTTAGATGCCAGGCAGTAAATTCAGCACTGGGGATACTTGGAGAGTCCCTGCTCTCTAAGAACTCAGTCTATTGGGAGAGATGATATGCAAACAACTATCTACAAACAATACATACATACACACTCAAACACTCTGGGCCACTCCCCCCCCCCCCCTTTTAAAAGGGCTTGAGGAGTCCTTGGGAGATCATTAATTAGGTGTTATAACTCATAATTGGGCATCCTCAGAAGTGGGGAGAACTCTATGATGGGCTAAGGGACATGTCCATCAATCACAAGTCCTTTGTCAGCAGACTTTCTCCAAGCCATCACCATCAAGCTATCATCCTTCAGCAGTATTTTTGAGGCTTTCATTTGTTAGGAATATTCTGGAGCAGAAGCATGGAATGAATATTTATGACAAAGCAACTTTTCTCAGTAAGAGTGGGGGTAGGGCAGTGTCAACATCTCTAACATAGAAATACACAATCTAATCTATAAAATTGTTCATATTGTTCAGTCCTTAACTTAATCCCTAGGACTACTATGTAGAAAATACTCCAAAGGAATTGACAGGTAAATTGATGAGCACCTGGAAACAAACAGAATAATTTTATCACCCTGTTAAAGATAAATCTAGTATTCACATTTTAAAATTCTGAGGAACAGAAATTTAGAATTTCATGTGCAATTTAATCTTTTTTCCTATATGTTTGGTTGAATGTTTGCATTTATTGACTGATGTTAAAAGTATAATAAAACATTTTACAAATATCTCCACTGAAATATATAATGAATTACCCAATACTAGCAATGGCCACATTATGCTCATACCTCAAATCAGACACTGCAATCTGGAGACTCTAGCAAATCTCTAAAACAGGTTAATATAAGTCTAGCAGACCTAACGAAGAGTATAAATCCAGTGCATCAAATAGAAGCATTATTATCAGTACACAGTGGATAACTCCCATGACCTGTCTTCTAACAGTATTAACTAACTCCATCCCACCTAACTTACCAATGCATCATTCATCACTATAAAGTGAGCAAAACTAAAAAATTAAATGAAATTGAGGAGGGGTATCGGAATTCTTCCAACACACATGGGATAGATTGGAGATAATCAGCAGAGAGAAGACACCACTATTATTTTGGGAGATTGGAAAAGGTATCTTGTAGAAGATAAAACTTTAGCTGAGACTTGATGGAAGCCAGAGAAACCTGGAGGTAGAAATGAGAAGGGGCCAAATTCCAGGCATGAGAGACAGCCAGTGTTGGGAGATATGAATGCCAAGTCTGAGAGAAAAGGGGTCACTGGAGTACAGAGTACTTGGGATTAGGTGATAAGAAGAGAGGAGAAAGGTAGGAAAAGGCCTAGTTATGGATAAACAGAGGATTTCACATTTGCTCCAGGAGGCAAGAATGAGCTACTACAATTGAATGTATAGGGGAATGACCTCATCAGACCAGCCGTATACCTAATAAAGAATTCTCTCTAAAGTGTATCTGAGAGGGGCTCATCCAGCTTTTATGCAGGAGACCTGTCTACTTTTTCAAGCAGCCTATTCCCCTTAACTAGAAAAAACAGCACTATTAAATAGTCAAAATCACTCTTTAATCAAGGGCAAAAGGGGCTCAGCGCTAGTAGGCCTGGACAACAAAGCTGTGTGCCACACAGGACTGCATCAAGTCCAAGGATTGAACTCTGGCCACACTGAATCCTGGGAATGCCAATGACAATTCCAAGGAGTCATTATAGTTGGGGAGTTTAAATATCTTTCAAGATGACCTGGGGGCTTAGAGTGAGAGGGACAGTTGATTGACAATGGTAAGAAAGGAAAATGAGTTCGGGACAGGAATAACAGTGAGGGGCTGATGCCTTACAATGGACACAAAAGGGAAAGATTCAGCCCAGGGCTGGGCCACCTAGGTGATGGACTTTAGCCTAGGGGGAGAAACCATTGGGACAAAAGAGATACTTAACATCAGATGGGATTAGCTATTCCTACCCAAACTACCAGGATGTCTATTGTCTGGTGAAGTAGGGGCTTCCCTCTTGGGGAAAACTGTGCTGTGACAAGGTCAAAACCTGGGGTTTCTACTTCCCTACTAAATAAACTGGGGACTTCTAGATTTCCATGTTGACACCTTCTTGAATAGCTCTACATTTTCAGGAAGTTTTCCTTACCTCATAAATAAATATGCATTTTTGCAACTGTTATTCATTGTTCAATTCTATGCCTGGGAGTCAAGTATAATTAACTTATTTCCTATTCCACACAGCATCCTTTCACTTAGAGGCAGCTTAAAGAGATCAATTCATGTTTATAATAATAGTGTATTGCCTTTAAGTTCTTGATATCTCCTTTACTGCACTATGGGTTAGATGATAATAGAGAAAATGTCTCATTCAATCTCTAGCCCCCCACCCCCACCCCCTTAGCACCTGGTGCCTCAAGCATACTAAATGCTTAATAAATGTTTGGGAAATTGGACTTTGATGTATGGAGAAAAATGTTTCATCATGACTATTTTTAATGTCTTTATAAAGAGCAAGGAGTAGGATTATATATTTAGAGCTGAGAGCTGTCTTAGAGACCATTCAGTTAAGTGTTAAATCCTCAGAGGTGTTCATGGTCATTGTCTAATATCTGAAAATGTTTTGAGGGAGGCCAAAGCAGGGAATTGCCTGGCCTTGGAAGTTCAGAGCCACAAATATGCCAAGATCCCAGCTGCACTGGGCACCAGATAAGAAAGGGCCGAGAAGACCCAGTAACATAAAAAATGCCAAGGTTCCAAGAATAGTATGTAACAGATAAGGGCTGAAGGGAGCCATAAATGCCAGCAACAATGGTACGGGGGGGGGGGAGGGGGGAGGGAGCCTACATGCTGAAAGATACTTAAGGCCCAGCCTTAAGGAGGGAACTTGGGAATTCTTTTGGGCAGAATTTCCACTGGTGCACATCAGTAAAATAAATGGCCTTTTTTGCCTGATTGCATTGTCTACGGGTCTTCCTTGGTGGTAGGCGAATACCTGGACCCTAACGTTTGGGGGCTCGTCCCTCCCCCACCTTGGAACACCCCAGACAGGAGGGCCAAAGGCACTGCCTTGGACCGGACCTTCAGGTGAGCTGAATGTGGTGTGACAGTGTGTGTGAGTGGAGTGACTGGATATGTATGGGGGAGAAGAGGACCCTCGATGAGCATAAGGCTTAGTGGAGAATTCGTCATTGCAGTTTAAAGAAGGTCTCATATGCTAAGCTCCAAGGCCCACCTTTTTCTAAGGTGAGGGGTTTGCCCCCTCTGCATCGGTCTGACCCTCCCACCTGTTTCTGAGTGTGGACTCTGGACTACTGCAGTTCTTTGTCCTTTGGTAGAAGGCCAGTCGGAAAACAGAGAAAGTGTTTGTGATCAGGGGTGGGGAAGGAATACGGTCCAGGGCACGTAGTGAAATTGGAACTCTCGGGTGGTTAGAGTCCCCTGAGTATGGGGTTCGAGTCCTCATCAGGTTGTGAGGGCCCTGAGCACGGAGCTTCCTGTCTCTGTCTTGTTGGAATTGCTCTCAACTAGCTTAACAGGAAAGGGGTTAATGTCCCCTTTTTGGGAAGATATTGCACCCCTAAAAGAGACTGGGGGATGTCCCATGATCTCTAGGTGATTTTTATTGCCCTAGGTGGCTCGAATAGCCCTAGGTGATTTTTTGACACACTGAGGTTTTTTTTTTTTTTCTGTTCGGCTGCAAGGGAAGGACTGGGCAGCCTGCCACTGACAAACAGCCTCTGGAATCAGGTTTCTTTACTGATTAAAGCCAAGCTGCTTTGAGCAGTTATTAACTTTTCTTGCAACTTCTTGGTCTCAACAACAGATAAACAGTCAGCTTGTCAAACATCTGCTTTAAGGTTTTACGGTCCTTACAAGTTTCATATCCACGCTGGCAGACATGCCGAAAAATGAGATCTTAAGATGAGCTCCTAGGTCAGGAGAGTGTGCTGCCCAGAAACCCAGTGAATGTCCGTGTCTCTGTTGTTTGTCTTCTGGCTTTTGCTGTTTGTCTCGTGTATCTTTCTGTATTCGGACGCAGGTGTGTGGATGTGTGGGAGAGGGTGTCCTATAGAGTTCTTTGAGTCTTTGTTGTGGCTGGATTAAAAGGAAAAGAGGGGGGAGTTTAGGATGCAGTGTCACAAAAGGGAATTGATTTTGCAGTGGCTGTTCCCCTGCTCCCTCTGCCTGCATTCCAACCGGCAGGCTATGAAGGAGTAACACTATGCTTGCTCCTGCAGCAGGCTTCACCTGTTAAATGATTTTTCCCTTCTTCTCCCTTTGGATGGGCCCCCAAAGGAAGAGAGAAAATTCTGAGCAGAAAAGGGAGATTCTTACTCCACAGTTAGAAACTTTCACTTAAAATTAATTCTCAACTTGGGTGCATTGCTAATGATTTTGATATGGTACAAATGTAATGTATTGTGGTTACTGTTTGTCAAATGTGAAATGTTGCCAGATTTTTATTGAGCACAGAAACTCCTGATTAGAAGTTTGTTTTGTTAAAGCTTGCAATGCATAATAGTTTTGGTAAATTCGAGAATTGTCTAAGTGTGATTGATAGCAAGCCTGATGCATAGAGGAATGTTTATTCTGTATGGACAGAAATTGCACTGACTACTTTATAGATGTAAAAGTCATTCAGAAAAAGTTATGTTGATGAGAAGAACTTATTCTAGAATTTGAACTTGGGAATCCTTCAAATCAGATATATTTTAATGTATGTGCTGTCAGAATTAGCAGCAAGAAGTTATATGACACATAAGAAGTTTTTAAAGTGGTTAATCTGTGCATGGGATTAATGAGATAAGTGCTAAGAATTGATATTTTACAAAAAAGGAAATTTTTACATGATGTTGTCTTTAATCAAGGTTATATGAATTGTTTTTAAATGTGCAAAATGCATAGGAAGGAATCTGTAATCTAGAGATGAACATGTATGTATTCAGATGCCAAATGCTGGAAATTAGTAATGCTGAATAAATGCTAAATATGTATGCATTTATATTATGAAGAGAATTAAGTTTTCCACCTAAATAGGTTAAGGGTATATGATATATAGCCTGTATGCCCTTAACAAGACAAATTCAACCAGCCCTGTAATCGAGAGGGCTTATCATGAGGATTATATACAGTCTAGCTTCAGATATATCAGAGAGGTCAGGCTGGAATGCCAGGTAACATGTAGCTAACTAGGGAAAGGTGATCACATACATGTGAAAGGAAATAATTTCATATCTTATAACCTATCTATATAAGTTAATAATTGGATTTTAGGGTATCTGGATTCATTTTATGAAGTGCTCCATTTCAAGGACAGTAATGAATAGAGATACTAACTGATATTATGAATTCTAGTGTGCAATATACAACAAATTGTAAATTGGAATTTAATCAAGTATGTAGCAATATTTTGAGCCAAAAGAAAACTAAACTGGAGGATCTATTCTACTTTAGACAGAAGTTTGAGAGGAGTACAGGTAAATGCTTTGTACTTCAGTTTGGTTACACACTGAAAGATTGCTAAAGGACTTAAAGTTATTTGGAAGTTGTGGAGTTCAAACTAAAATTCACTGAGAGTAAATTATTATGAAAGAGGTTTGATAAATTCAAAATTTTAAATTGTAGTAAGCTCACTGGTTAAAGAAGGATGGGCCAGGGTTGCTAAGTAATAAGATCTAAGTCAAGGCCAGCAGCCTTGGGATAAAATTGCTCAGAAGCTATTAACCCCTTCCTTATACACAGGAAGGAGAAAGAAGTGATGAGTATGTTTTAATTGTATATTTTGGACGTTTTCAGGTGCTCAAGCAAACAAATATTGCCAGCCCTGTCTGACTAAAAAGCTTGTTTGCAGCTGTGGAATCTTACTACAAACATTTCAGGTCCAGAATGATAAAATGAGTTGAGTAATATTTAATTGATAAAGTTACCACATATGAGTTCTAGGGATTTGTTGGTTGATATTTTGATTACATTTTTATCTATATTAGGATATATGTGGCAAACAATAGCCAAAAGGTGGGTAGGGTGTTAAAAATGGCATATGTGAAAATGTTTGCTCAGAAATTTATGATTGTTATGTGAGTTGCTGCTAAAATGTGTTTATTGTTTGGATGTAAACAAAAGCTCATTGTAAACCTGACTCTACCATATATTTTATTACCTCAGTTTATCAATTTGTACTATGAACTGAACTTTATAATGGTTGAGCTTTATGCTAAAGATTGTTCAATGATGTAATCTTTTTAAATCAGAATTCTTTTGGGTTACCTATTAGCAATTGAAGTGATACCAGGGGGATAGTTGTTTGACTTATGATGGTAAAAGCATGTTAGAGAAAGTGGAGAGGTATGTTGAGTTGAATTCAGAAGAAAAGGACTTTAATCTAAAGTCCATAAAGCCTTAGTATGTGGGTTTGTAAAGGAAGAATGGAAGTAGTGTTCTGCTTTTAAAACAAAGTTTTGAAGGAAGAAAGAGAGAAAAGGTGAAAGAGAACAGATGAATGTTCTGCTCTCATAATTAGATCTTTAACTTAGGGATAATATAAAAAGTAATGTATGTGTTGTGGGAAAATCACACACGATTCTTTAATTTCTCTGGACAGTTACCCTGAAGTGATTCCTGTATGGCCTTGTGTAGCAGTCTAGCCCATAGACACTATGGGGAGACAAGGAATGTGAGTGAGCACATAGCCATCCTGTGCATGGCAATAAATTTTATTGCCAGCGTGGCTGAAGTTTAGGCGCGAAACCTGGCTTTCCTTTGTCTCACTCTCCCGGGGATAATAACCCCACCTTCACCTTGTCATAAGTTGCATTATCCAATGGGAATACCCCAGGTAACTCATCCATATGTATTGAGGTATCATATAACTGTTCAATATGTATTGAGCTGTCAAGACTATAAATAAACGAGCCCCAGTAAGCTCCGCCCACTTGAAGAGCATCCACAGCTTTGATAAGGAACATCTTCTCCCCTGTCTCTCTCTCTCTTCTCTATCTTTCTCACTAAGGCCTGGTCTTTAGGCCAGGCCTGCCTTACTTCCTCTCTTTCTCCTAATGCTACCTAGCATTATCTACCTCCTGTAGTTTCTGATCTCCTTTCCATCTGAGCTAGCTTTATCCTCTGACCAGTATGGTGTTAAATCGAGATCATTGGGTGGTTTTAGCCTGAATAGTCACACTCAGTGGTCGGAGCTTAGCTGTGGCTCATACAAATAATATTTGTCTACTGACTCGGTTATTCACATCTCTAAAGTCGGCTCGTTCACGCCCTTCGCGGGATCAAAACTTCTACTCTATCTCTATCCTCTCTTTCTCACCTTTACAGCCTCTCGCAGGCCGGGAGGCCATATCTGGCGCCCACGTGCCTATGACTCACACCTGGCACTTTCTCGTGGCATTCTACCTTTATTTCTCACAGCAATAGGGAGGGCGCGCCCCGAGACGCGAAGGATTTCTCAGGCTAGGCGGAACGAAGCCAGAGAACAAGCCCTTCGAGTCTGGCCAACGGGAAGGTGAGTTGTTCTCAGAGATGGGTTAGACTATTTCCTCCCATGCAGGTTATATACGACTCCTCATGTCGTTAATTTAACAGGGAGGTAGGAAGGTCTCTAAAGCGCAGATCAAAGCCTTGCTACAAGTCATTCAAAAGGCTTTCCCAGCCTTCCCATCCATGGGGACGCTAGAAGTTGCTCAATGGGACCGTATAGGACAATCCTTAAAGGACTATCAAAAGGAAAGTAACAGAGTCAGGAAAACGGTATTTAACACCTGGTCAATTATCAGAACTATTCTAGAGGATTTAGCTATTCAAACCTCTAATGCAGGGGAGAAGGAATCTCCACAGACTCAGGAATTTAAAAAGCAGGTTCTCAAAAGCACTGCTCCTGAGGAGACTGATGGGGGAAGGGAAGGAGAGTGTTCAGGATGGTCTGGGGATCCTCCAGAGGCCCCAGGCTATAATTCAAAGGAGAGTAAAACAAAAGAGTCATTTACAACTCCAAGGCTGTATCCTTCTCTAAACACTCTGACCCCTCCCCCTCCCACCCCTCCCCCAGACTACGGGTTGGCTTCAGGAGCCTCTCTTGTTGCCACCCCACCCCCACCTTGCTCGCCTGAAGTTTCTAAGCCTGATTCACTCAGGAATGAGCCGATCTCGCCTACTCAAAAAGGCAAGGAGGATATTTCTGCTTTCCCAGTCAGGTATATAGAGGACCGTGAGGATGCCAACAGACGCATTGCTCAGCACAAGCCCATAGACTGTAAGGTCTTGAAAATGCTCAGAAGCAGCGTATTGAAAAACGGGGCAATCACTCCATTCACATTAGCGCTCCTCAGTAATCTGACTCAACAGACACTCACACCGGCTGACTGGTACCTGGCAGCCGAGTCCGCCCTCAGCGGAGGTGACTATCTGACCTGGAAGCTGAAATTCCATGATCTATGTTCCCTGCAGGCCTCCGAGAACAGGCAGGCAGGAATCAACTTTGAACAATTGGTAGGGCAAGGAGAATTCGAACCTATTGCTAGGCAAATCGCAGCAACAGAGCAGGTTTTTAGCCAGATAGCCAGCGCTGCCACTAAGGCATGGAGAGCCCTACCCGGGAAGGATTCAGAGAGCCTGTATACAGAGATCATCCAAAAGCAAAACGAATCTTTTGCTGACTTTGTGGATAGGCTCAGTACAGAAGTCCGCAGACATATCCCTCACGAAGATGCAGCTAAGGTTCTCATTAGGGACCTTGCTTTTTTAAATGCTAATGAACAGGCCAGAAGAGCTTTAGCTCCCATTAAAGCTACAGGGACCCTGACAGATTTTTTAAGAGCTTGCCAAGACATAGGCATGGGTGAGACACGAACTATTTTAACAGTACGTGAGCAGCCAAGAATGCCTAAAGGGCAATGCCATGCGTGCGGCAGGAGAGGTCACTATCGTAGAGCATGTCCAAATAAAAGAACAGGAAAGACTCCAGATATCTGCCCCAAATGCGGAAAGGGCAGGCATTGGGCTTCTGAGTGCAGAGCTGGCAATAAGCGAAGTCTTCCCAACACAGGGTCTAACACCCAGTTAAACTAGACTTCGGGCCAGCCTTGAGCCCAGGAGTAAATCAGGGCAGAACCATGAGGTGTTCTTTTTGATTCCCTATAATTGCAGCCGAAAGCATAGTACTAAAAGAGAAGTCAGAACCGACTTGGATTCCAGCTAGCTTTCGTTTTCCAGTACCTCAAGGTGCAAAAGGGTTGATACTAGGCGACCCTGACCTCATTGCAAAAGGTTTAGAAATCTTTCCCACATTGTTTCAGGATGAGGAGACAAATGGGCTCCACATCCTGGCTGCTGCAAGGCCAGCATTTTGCATTTCAAAGGACACTAATCTAGCTTACCTGACCATATTCCCTGAAGCTGATTTCTCTCTAAAGAGCAAGCTTCAAAAAAGCAGCCTTGACTCCACAGCCCATGGATTGTTTTGGTCTCAAAAAGTGACTCAGGATAGGATGGTAATGTCTTTATTTGTAGAAGACAGGGTTATCTCTGGCATCCTGGATTCTGGAGCAGACATCTCGGTGATCTCTGCTACGGATTGGCCAGAATCATGGGAAGTCATTGAACCTCACCAGAAGTTAATAGGCATAGGCACTCCTGAGCACATTCTCCAATCAGCGAATACTTTATCGTGGTCTGATAGTGAAGGACATAGAGGTATATTTAAACCTTATGTACTAGATATTGCCCAATCTCTTTGGGGCAGAGAGGTGATGTCCGCAATGAACATAACATTGACCACATCGGACAAAATGCACACAGAATTTGTGGGTGCGGCAAGCGTCGCCCCGCTATTCGCTGACCCTATCACGTGGTTAAATTCCAAACCCATTTGGATTAACCAATGGCCGATATCTAAGGAGAAATTAGTACATTTAGAGGCCATAATACAGGAACAATTAAGCTTAGGTCACATACGAGAATCAAACAGTCCCTGGAACACCCCGATTTTTCTAGTGCCAAAGAAGGCAGGGAAGTGGAGGCTAGTCCATGATCTTAGGAAGATCAATGAACAGCTAGTGGACATGGGGACGAGGCAACCGGGATTACCTTCCCCGGGTCCAATTCCCATAAACTGGAAGCTGATAGTTATAGATTTGAAGGATTGTTTTTTCAATATCCGCCTGTCCCCACAAGATTGTCACAGATTCGCATTTTCTGTACCCTCCATAAATTATGGTACTCCTTTCAAAAGATTCGAATGGCTCTGCCTTCCACAAGGGCTTCGTGTAAGCAGCTGTTTATGCCAGAAATATGTAGGTCATGCCCTAGAAAAGGTTAGACATAAACACACGAAATATCACATAATCCAATATGTGGATGACATTCTGTTAGCAGCGCCATCTAGTGGCGAGGTGGAGATATTGCTCTCAGACGCCACCAAGGCTTTAACAGCTGCAAATCTGGTGATCTCTAAGGAAAAGATTCAAACCACGCCCCCTTACAAGTACCTAGGAACGCTAGTATATGATCAAGAGATCCGACCACAGAAAATTGAGATTCGTAGAGATTCCCTGAATACATTGAACGACTTCCAGAAATTGTTAGGTGATATTAATTGGCTCAGACCTTTTCTAAAAATCTCTACAGGACAGTTGGAAAACCTGTATGCCACTTTAAAGGGAGATGCTGCGTTATCATCCCCTAGAACACTTTCTCCCAAAGCGGAGGAGGAGTTAAAGGTAGTGGAAGAAGCGGTGTCAAAAGCCAGATTGTATAGAATTGATCCATCATTACCCTTAATAGCGTCTGTTCTACAGACAAGGTATACTCCCACAGGTGCTTTACATCAGGACCAACACATCATAGAATGGATTCATTTAGCCAATCAACAAACTAAATCCCTCACTAGCTATCTAGAACTTATCATTTTACTGATAACTCAGATCAGAAAAAGGGCAAGACAGTTAACTGGCATAGATCCTAGTACAATTCATGTGCCTATAACAAGAGAGCAAGTTCAGAATTTATTTGCACAGTCTTTGCCATGGCAAATTGCTTTTGCAGATTATACAGGACAGATAGATAATCACATTCCTGCTAATAAGATACTGCAGTTTGTAAAATTGACTCCTATTATTTTTCCAAGAATGACATCCATGCATCCCCTTGTAGATGCTGTGAACGTTTTTACAGATGCATCAAAACATGGGAGAGCAGGAGCTGTAGTCCAGGATAGCACAATGTTATTAGACACTACTTATGGCTCTCCACAAAAAGCTGAATTAGCTGCAGTTCGCAGTGTGCTAAGGGATATAGTACAACCTTGTAATATAATCTGTGATTCATTATATGTGGTTAATTTGGTTAATTCGCTAGAAACAGCAAAGATTAAACCTGTACCTGATGAAGAGTTATATCTCTTGTTCCGTACCACCCAGATGGTGATATGGCAAAGGCAGAACAAATTTTTTATAACACATATTCGTTCACATACTAACCTCCCTGGTCCTCTCTCGGAGGGAAACGCTAAGGTGGATACCTTAGTGGCATCTGCTTTTCAAGATGCAGTTAGATCACATTCTTTATTGCACCAAAATGCGAAATCTCTCAAATGCCAATTTGACATTACTAAAAGACAGGCACAGGAGATAATCCAGCAATGCAGCTCGTGTGCCCAGTTCTCCTCTACACCTCTTCCCCCAGGAGCTAATCCCCGAGGACTCAAAGCTAACCAGCTTTGGCAGATGGATGTGACTCAATATGCTCCTTTTGGAAGGTGGAAGTATGTGCATGTGACAATTGACACATACTCAAGGGTCATATGGGCCACGGCACAAACGGGAGAAAAAGTTTCTCATGTCATTGCACACTTGCTGGAAGCATTTGCGCATTTGGGCATTCCAAGTCAGATAAAAACTGACAATGGTACTGCATACACCAGCAAAAGGTTTGCAGAATTTTGCAAACTGTGGAATATAAACCACAAAACTGGAATTCCAGGTAACTCCACTGGTCAAGCAATAGTGGAGAGAGCTAACAGGACTCTCAAGAACCAGATACAAAAACAAAAAGGAGAGTACCTGACAATTTATGAAGGTGACATCTCTAAACCCAAACCTATTATTCCTAACAAATTGTTAAGGATGGTACTTTTAACTCTCAATCATTTCTCCATCCCAGAAGGGCTGAATGCTACACCTATGCAGACGCATTTTGAGCGTCATGATACAATGGACACGGTGCAGCAGCCCTGGGTTTTTTGGAGATTGCCAGGAGACAAAGATTACAGAGGTCTGAACAGACTAATAACGATGGGTCGAGGATATGCTTGTGTTTCCACAGATGATGGAGAGATCTGGACTCCCAGTAAGCATCTCAAACCATGGAAGGGACCACTTCCAGATGCAAGGGGAGCAGAGGAACAGGCTCACCAGTCTAGCACTGCACCGGCTGCCCGAGACCAGGACGAGAAGCAGACGAGCATCGCTGCTGTCTCCAGTCAGCTACCTGAT
The DNA here is from genome assembly GCF_027887165.1 of Monodelphis domestica. Classification (NCBI taxonomy): domain Eukaryota; kingdom Metazoa; phylum Chordata; class Mammalia; order Didelphimorphia; family Didelphidae; genus Monodelphis; species Monodelphis domestica. The sequence goes on from NC_077230.1 coordinate 339,916,245, forward strand.
GGTCAAGCGCAGGGCACCGGGATCGAAGGCAACACTGGTGAATGCACGCACTCTGAACACTGACATTACATTTACTCTGATGACATTCACTATTTTGACTTTGCTGAACATCTGTCATGCTGAAGTCTACTGGTCCATCGTGCCCAAACCTCCTATTTTGAGAATGTTAACTTGGAGGGACAAGCCCCCTCTGGTATATGTTAACAACACAGACTGGCTACCACACCCTATTCTAGCCAAACGTGTTCCTCTAGAGTCTGAAGGAGCTCTGTACAGTTATTCAGGATCTACTGTGTATCCTCCATTTTGTATGTCTTTTAGAAATTCGTTTATTGGTAATTCTTTCTGTGTACCATGCAGACATCAAGCGTGGATTGTCAAAAATGCCACTGACAACAGTTATGTAGGGGTTGGCATGGGTGTGATAGGAATGGGGGATGAGTCTCCACGTAAGGCGTTCCAATCCAAACACCCGGCTAACAAGTACCTATGTCCAAATCAGATAGGTACGGTACAAAAGGAGTTGCCATGGACAGATTGCTCTGTCCGAGTTCCCAGAAAGGTTAAGATGCCGGCAACCACAGACTTTAACATTTACAATTGGGCACCTAGGTTACGTTGTGGTCGCTCTGAACAACTGACGCGATTAGGCAAATACACTGACTATGAGAAATGGCACATGCCATGTCAGAATTTTCAGAAAATTGAGGACTTACTAGAAGTGGACATGGCTGGTTCTAGACTTGCTATTGAAGCAGGTCCTATACAGAACACGCAGTGGAAGATAGTGGCTGCCACGCAGCCAATATACAAGTTTAAGGTCAAGGTGAAAAACTCAGGACTTGATCTTGAGTATGACAGTCACGTTAATGTCACTGCATGTGTTTTTGCTCCTTATGTAATGCTAGTAGGTAACAGCCTTCGAATTTTTAAAAATGACCAAGGTCTATATGAGATCAACTGCACAAAATGCCGCCTACATCAATGCCTTAGTCCTAAAAACCAAGATTCATATGTTGCTATCATGTATCATCCACCTTTAATGTGGGTACCTGTCGACTTGACAGAGATGTGGGCATCTACGCCTACTGTGCACATCATTCAAAAGGCATTTAACATGGTTATACATAGGTCCAAGAGAATGGTCTTGGAGATTATAGGAGCCGTAGTCTCAGTAATTGCCATGATCACATCACTAACCACGGCAACATTGGCATTAACTTCCTCTATCCAGAACCATGAGTTCATACAGGAAGTGGTGTCTAACTCTTCCAAATTATGGCACACTCAGCAGAGTATTGACTTAGCTTATAGAAATGAGCTGGACAGTTTAAAAGATGCTGTGTTTTGGTTAGGTAAAGAGGTTGAAGCTTTACACACAAGGATTACTTATCCCTGTCATTACAATCAAACGGGTTATTGTATTACTCCGTTGCCATATGATAATGTGTCATATGAATGGCAACTGGTCGTTCAGCACATCAAGGGTGCTTGGGGAAGCCATAACAGCACCTTGGACATTATTAAATTGCAACAGCAGATCAACAAATTAGACCAAATTGTATATGAGAATGAAGCTGCAAACATAGCTGCAAATTGGGAAGCAACTTTATCTTCCCTAGATCCCCAAAATTGGTTTGGTAGAGCTAACTTAACCAGCATTGGTACTATCATTTTATTCATATTATTGGCTATGGGTTTGATTATACTTTGCAGCAGAAGCTGTAAAAACAGAGCCTACATTCAAGGCATACTGCCAGAATTGGCACGGTCTTATCACACTAGGCAATTGGTGCCTGAAAATGTTGAATTGAACACGACCATTCCATGAAAGACCAGAGTATCATGATATTTTACATTCCAATCTTTGCTATATACTGAGAAGATGAAGGCATGTTTGCTATGTCACATGTCTGTCCCTCCTGAATTGTTCAGAGAGGATGTTTTTTTTTTTCTTTAAAGGGATCTCTCCCACCACACAATCAAAAAGAAAAGGGAGAGGAATCTTATACAGATCAGTATTTCTAAGAAATCTTACAGAGATCAGTATTTTGCTATAAGATCAGTATTTATATTTTAGAGGACACTTTTTAAAGTCACTTTTGATTGATCAACCTTGATTTTTTCTTTTACACTATTAAGGCCAGAACTTTGAGTATAAAGAAGGTACTGTTAATGCTCTGATCCAAATTATGAAGGTGCAAAGATTTCTAGAATTACAGTCACCTTACGGTCAGTAAACATGAGAACATGACAGAAATTGTTAATTTTCAGTTGACCATTCTGGAGAGTGATGTCTGATTGCATGCAACGGGAATCATAATGAATCTTTCATTATGGACCAGACAGCCTAAGCCACGGTGATGCATTTTCCATGTGAAATGGATGCTTGAGGTTGGGGAATGCAGAGACATGGTGCACTGACGCCCTCAGTCACTGGATGTCCTGGCATCGTCCTTCCAACCAGTTTCTTAGGTGGCAGGCATCTGGCAGTGAGAGTGAATAGATCCCAAAGATGCAGAATCAGTTCAAGAGAAGGAAAGCATTTATCCTTCGGGTCCAGAGGAGGTCAGTTTTGCTAATCATGATGAGATCTGACAGCTTCTCATGGTTCTGACTGGCGAAGAGTGACGTGGTTAACTGAAGCACCTATCTTGTCAGACAGAGAACTTCTACCTCATGAAACCAGGATCAGTGTTATGGAAATTATTTTTTCTTTTTGACATTTTTATATCTTATATAATTATTTTGTTAAGCACATAGATAGAAAGAAAGTTTACACTTGATTTTTATATTTGAGTTTTATAATCTGGTTTGATTTTCTCACTTTGAATTATTATGATTGTGCACCAGTGTGTTTATATTTAGCATGTGTTGAGTTACATTTTGATATTACTCTATTCATTTGTGTGTCAAACAAAAAGGGGGAGATGTAGCAGTCCAGCCCATAGACACTATGGGGAGACAAGGAATTTGAGTGAGCACATAGCCATCCTGTGCATGGCAATAAATTTTATTGCCAGCGTGGCTGAAGTTTAGGCGCGAAACCTGGCTTTCCTTTGTCTCACTCTCCCGGGGATAATAACCCCACCTTCACCTTGTCATAAGTTGCATTATCCAATGGGAATACCCCAGGTAACTCATCCATATGTATTGAGGTATCATATAACTGTTCAATATGTATTGAGCTGTCAAGACTATAAATAAACGAGCCCCAGTAAGCTCTGCCCACTTGAAGAGCATCCACAGCTTTGATAAGGAACATCTTCTCCCCTGTCTCTCTCTCTCTTCTCTATCTTTCTCACTAAGGCCTGGTCTTTAGGCCAGGCCTGCCTTACTTCCTCTCTTTCTCCTAATGCTACCTAGCATTATCTACCTCCTGTAGTTTCTGATCTCCTTTCCATCTGAGCTAGCTTTATCCTCTGACCAGTATGGTGTTAAATCGAGATCATTGGGTGGTTTTAGCCTGAATAGTCACACTCAGTGGTCGGAGCTTAGCTGTGGCTCATACAAATAATATTTGTCTACTGACTCGGTTATTCACATCTCTAAAGTCGGCTCGTTCACGCCCTTCGCGGGATCAAAACTTCTACTCTATCTCTATCCTCTCTTTCTCACCTTTACAGCCTCTCGCAGGCCGGGAGGCCATACCTTGTCTTAGGCTTTCAGATGGCCTAGGTCCAGGAGATGATACAGCTCTGATTTATATTACTATGGAACTACTTAATTCAGCACTTATGTTCTTTATTTCAGGTTTTGTGACTAAAGCATGATGTGTAAATTATTGACAAAATACATGAAAATAATTGAGTGATCAGCCTTGTAGGGATGTCAAAGGCTTGTTTGGGGGTATGGAGATTTGTTTCTGGACTGCTCATAAGCAGAATTTCTCTTAATTGAAATGGGTGAGACTTGCCCTTTAAGGAAAAAGAAGGCTTCCGGGATCCAGTGGCAAGTGCCCTAGGGAGAGAAAAAAAGTCCTAGAATGGTTATAGAGAAGGCAGCCCAAGGCTCACTTTGAACTGAATTTTCCTGACCATCTAGGCTGCTAATCCTCGAGTGAAACAACAATGGTAATGACAGCCTTGCTTGGTGTGTCTTGGAGATATTTTCCCTTTCTGTGCCTTCTTCCTTCGCGACAATTCCCATGATCAGCACAATGCAAATTGTGACATTAAAGTTTCAATTTCCTCAAACAATCCTAATAATTGGGAATTCTCAAATTGTTAGAAACATGCTTTAAGAAGTAGGTGGAGTTTATTCCTAGATGCTTGTATTTGTAGCCTTAATTTACCACAGTTGAAGTTTGGTTCTTGAGCTTGGAAATATAGCTCACAGCTTTCTTGAATTTCCCCAGCCTGTGGGGTAAGAAAATACATCTGTAAGATATTGTTACTCCAGTGTTTATAGATGTTATAGTTAATGTGTACTTTGCAAAGGGATGTTCTTTAACAGAAATATCACATACCAGCTCTGCAAATAACTCGGGAATCCAATTTTCCTCAAGGGATCTGTTTCTGTCAGAAGATGATTTCTGAAGATGAAGTCTGTTGGTTAAGATACCCAAATGCAAATTGTGATGCCAATTACTGTGTACTAATGTTCTGTTCTATCTGCTGTTCTAGTATTTGCCCCAGTACACTTCTATCTTGGGGGCTGACTCTCCCTCTTGTGACCTGTCTGCCCGTTGGGGAAGTGGTAGCTGGACACCCTTCAGATCTCCAAGCAGTTCTCCATTGACCTGGGACCCTGGAATTCACTGGGGGCATGCCCCTAAAGACACTGTGTCTGCAGCCTTTCCCTACCCCTCTTATTCCCCTCTTAGGGACTCCCTGAGCAAGCTACGAGAAGGTCTAGAAGCCCGATGGAAGGAGAGAGAAACTGCTGGCCCCTGGTACATCCACCTTTTCAATTCTTCTCCCTGGCTCACATCCCTTATGGGGCCCCTTTTAATCTTAATCCTACTCTTAACATTCGGCCCCTGCATTTTTAATCGCCTTGTTCGGTTTATGAAAGACCGGCTGGATGCCATCCAGGTGTTGGCCCTCCCACAGCAGTACCAGCCCCTAGCGAGCCCCGGGCTGAGAGCTACGGGCTGCCTTAGCGGGCAGGCTTTCCCTCTGCCCCCTAAGAGAAAAAGAAGTCGAAAATGAGGGAGACCAGAGCAGGGAATTGCCTGGCCTTGGAAGTTCAGAGCCACAAATATGCCAAGATCCCAGCTGCACTGGGCACCAGATAAGAAAGGGCCGAGAAGACCCAGTAACATAAAAAATGCCAAGGTTCCAAGAATAGTATGTAACAGATAAGGGCTGAAGGGAGCCATACATGCAGGCAACAATGGTACCAGTGGAAGGGAGCCTACATGCTGAAAGATACTTAAGGCCCAGTCTTAAGGAGGGAACTCTTTGGGGCAGAATTTCCACTGGTGAGCATCAGTAAAATAAAAGGCCTTCTTTGCCTGATTGCATTGTCTACAGGTCTTCCTTGGTGGTGGGGGAATACTCGTGACCCTAACAGTTTCACTATACTTTTAACTTGCCAGCAAATATAAACAATCAACCAAATAAAGAGGAAAAATTTAAATTGCAAGAGAAACTATAAACTTCTGTTACTTAGTATTTTAAAATAAGAATGCCATTATCTGAAGCAAAGTGATAACACAATTGTTCTATTTGTTTCTGTGTCCTTTTATTTTCCTGTCAGTAATACCCTTTGGGGTATTTTCCAAGTAGTAGTCTCAGGGATTAAGTTAAGGGTTAAAATATGTGAACAATTTTGTAGCTCATATTGTGTATTTCTATGCTGCTTTTCAAAAAGATTATGCCAATTCACAGCTCCATCTGCAGTGTTATAGTGATCTTATTTTGCTCAATTACTTGAATATTGAATTTTTATCATTTTTAACAATCAGCATCTACCAGATATGTATAAAGGGAGAAGCTCAGCTATTTTAAATGACATTTCTCTAATGATTCATTAGTGCAAAATGTAAAACCATATGATTATTACTGCCTGCCATTTTCAAAAACCAATTTGACCTTAACAGTAACTCCTCGTGTTACCAAAAAGTTCACCACTTTTTCCTATATTGCATATATATATATATATATATATATATATATATATATATATATACATACATGAGGCTAGTTCATTGATTTGTGGCCTCTTTTATCTTTGCAGCACATGAGTTCTTTGTTCAACAAGACCCAGTCCATCTAATCAGGGATGTGGTAGTGACATGGGCACTGTACCCCAGAAACTCAGGGGAACTATTATCAGGGAAACTCCCTTGCTTTGCCTCCTCCTGACTGAACTTAGAAACACCCAATGACCCCACCTAGGGTCCAGAGATGTTTACCCTTTTTTGTCCTCTAGATTTAAGATAGACAAAGAGATGAATCTTTATGCCTCCAGGCAAACCACCTCACCCCACCAAATGCCTGAGGGCTTACCACTCAGGTCCCCACAAGGGCAGAGAATCTGTTGTAAAAAACGCATAAAAACCTCAGAACTGATGTCCTTTGGGGGAACAGCCTTTCCTTTCATGCTGTCCTCCCAAGGAACTGCTCCCCATCTTGCTGTTCCACCTTGCTATCCTCCTGGCCACTCTCAACATTACTTTCTAAATTAATAAATCTCTTTTTGCTTTTAAGCTAAGTTTTGGAGTCTTGCATGCTTGCAAAAGGTATCCTTCCTGAACCCCAAAGGTATCCTTCCAGCCAATAATAGTAGGAAGGATTCTTCATTGAAGAGGCAAAAGGTGAGCAGAGGGAGAGGAGGAAGGACTATTCTGTCAAAGTCTTAGAGGCCATCAAGGTAAAATAACTTGCCCAAGGTCACATAAGTAGAAAATGGCCAAGGTGAACTTTGAACCTACATACCCTGACTCTAGATACAGCTCTTTTTCCTCACTCCACAATTCTGAACAAAGGTGGTGGAATTCTAATCACCAAAGTTTCTTTTAGCTCTGAAATTCAGATTTACTAAGCCAAGCTTACCAGCATGCTGTACTTGATGCATCTTAAGTGTTTTCTTCCACCACCTTCATCATTCTGACATTTCTCCCTACCTTTCATGCTTTTATTGAGAGATTGAGGGGCGGGGGTGGGGAAGAGGGAGAGAAAGGGTATCCAGGACTGACACCTTTGGTGGCTATCATTCATTCCTTCTAAACCTGAGACTTGACCTTAGGCGAATTTCCTTCACTTCTCAGGAGAGGCATACCCAGCAAAGGTTGGTAACTGTAACTGGAGTCCTTACTGAAAGCATGCTAAGGAATCTGTTCTAATAGCAAATTTGGCTTCTGGGAATAGAGTTTTGGCTTTTATAATCTTTCATAGGCAATCAGAAGCTATGAAATCTATGGCCATCTAGTATAAATAAGTTTAAAGTTTTCCTCTGGAAAGGGAGAGGTAGATAAAGATCAGTCCAGGGAGAAAAGGGGACTATTTGGAATGCAAGTGAGGGAATGTATTATCAGAATTAAAGGTAGTCCCCATTAAAGGGCAGGAGACAAAGAACAGAGACCAAATATTTTTGCAGTTGTGGAAGTAGATCTTTTAAACAAAACTGCAGGCTCTTACTGAGGGGTGGGGGTGGGGGTGGGGGTAGCAAGTATTTGTTAGAACAGTGGTTTGAGAACTCTATACTTTACCCTGCTTAGGTGTTGGAGACTTTCTAATGCTTGACCACTAGGTGGTTAAGGCATTACTAAAATGACTTCCAGATTTTAAGAAATGATTGTTTTGCCCCCACATTTTTGCAGTACCTATTAAAGAATTAAAATATTTTGTTTGTCGACAATAGCTAAGAAACTGACCTGCAAAAAGCTCAGCCAACTTATCTTTCACATCGATACTTTAAATTTTGAAATCACCGGGAAGAGAGCATTAGATTTTACCTTCATAAGAGAATCCTGTCATATCCCTTTTACCATTTAAAAGTGGACTTTAAAATGTTTATTACACTTCTATTTTAAACCCTTACCTTCCGTACTGGAATCAATACTGTGTAGGAGAGTGGTAAGGGCTAGGCAATGGGGATCAGGTGACTTGCCCAAGGTCACACAGCTGAGAAGTGTCTGGGGCCCGATTTGAACCCAGGACCTCCCCTCTCTAGGCCTGGCCCTCAATCCACTGAACTACCCAGCTGCCCCCTTGTTTATTACACTTTTTAAAAACTTTCTATTCAAGCACCCATGTTCAGTTCAAACCCATGTGGAAACAAACTAGCACCTAGAGCCCAGAAGTTTCTTTGGAAGCATAAAAAAGTACAGAATAGAAATGGGTTTTCCATTTCTGAGGGTTATGAGACTACCAGGTTTATGTGATTGTTTTATATTAAGAAAGTTGAACCACTCATGTAGCTAGAGACAGCTGAATGGTTCGGTGGATTAATAGCCAGGCCTGGGTTCAAAACTGATCTGATACTTCCTAGCTGTGTGATGCTGGGCAAGACACCACATCCACAGTCTAGTCCTTTCAGCTCTTCTGCTAGGGAACCGAGTGTGTCAGATGAGGGGTTAAAAAAAAAAGAAAGAAAGAAAGAAAGAAAGGACAGTGACTGATCTCTAGACTCTACCTTTATGCTCCACGGATAGGTTTCACTGCCCGGGGCCCTTCGTTGTTCACTGACAAGGGACACAGATTTTTAGTGACCAGTTTACTAGTTACCCTCTCCCCAAAAAAAGGTTGCTGAGGGAGCAAGCCCCCTGATCCTGGGGACCCCCTTTGCCAGGTCCTCGCTACCAAATTCTTTCTCGGTAACTCCCTGTTTCCCGTGGTCCTTATCCCTGCGCTCACTGCACAGCTGGAGAAACAGGATGAGACACAAGAGGGAAAATGACTGACCCGAGGTCACACAAGGTAAGCGATTGAAAACCACAAATAATCCCTTTGGTAATCCTGGAGGGGGGGAGGATTAGGGAGAGTGTGCTCTCAGGTCTTCCAAGACTATCGAGCATTCGTCCTAGAAAGGCCTGTAAGGCCCTCGAACAGAAGAGGGGGCGGGGCTTAGCTGCCCTTCTTCTTCCGGGGTGGCGGAGCTCGCCTGGCCCCTTTCCTTCCGGGTTTGGGGCGAGCGTGCTGCCTTCGCCTCCCGTCCAGCCCCCTCCCCTGTCCACCGGGCGGCTACTGCCACCGCCAGCGCCGATAGGATGAGTTTCTTGAAGAGCTTCCCTCCGCCGAGCTCAGAAGATGGGCTGCGGCAGCAGCAGCCCGACACCGAAGCGGTGCTGGACGGCAAGGGCCTGGGCACCGGTACCCTCTACATCGCCGAGAGGTAGTGGCGCCGGCTTGAGGGGATGCGCGCGGACGCGGCTTTCCTACGCACACCACCCCCCCAACCCCCGCCTCGTGCGTAGGCGCGTGCTCGCTGCCCGAGGGGGCGGAGAGGGGGAGGAGGCGGGGCGCACGTATGCGCGTACGCGTACTGGCTAGGTGGCGGAGGATCCTCGCGGCGCTTCGGGCGGTTTTGGGGCAGTTGGGGCCGCGCTGATGGTAGCTGGCCTAGCGTCTCCCTCAGCCTTAGGGGAGGGGAGAGAGAACACGGACAGATAGTTGGGAGGGTTACGGCCTCTCGGCTGGTGCAGGAAAGAGCGGCTCCCTCTGTTAGTTCCTGGAGTGACGGGGAACTCATGTTGTAAATTAATCCCAAATTATTATGTTTTATTATTTTACCTTTAGCTCGTTCGTACTTATCCTCTTCCCCCATTAGACCTTGAGGTCCTCGAGGGCAGCGCCTACGCCCTTATACGTTGTTTCTCCTACTATTGGCACAAAGTGATTAACTGTCCTTTGAGGTAGCTCATTCCAATGCTGAACAGAACCATTAGGAATCTCTTCTCTTGAAACTTGGTTTATTCCTACTGCTGTCCCCAGGGTCCGAGCAGAAAAACACTTAAAACAGTCGGGGTGGGGGTGGGGGAACAGCTGGGTAGCTCAGTGGTTTGAGATTCAGGCCCAGAAATGGGAGCTCCTGAGTTCAAACTTCTAGCTATGTGACCCTGGCTAAGTCACTTAACTCCCATTGCCTCGCCCTTACTGATAACTTGCTTTGAAACAGATACACAATATTGATTGTAAGATGGAAGGTAAGGGCCCTGGTTCCCTTTGGCAATCAGTCTGGTGAAGCCTATAGACTTCTAAGGGTATTATTTTTTTAATGCATAAAATAAAGACATCTTTAAGCACTAGGGGATTCCTATGGGCCCATGGGGGTAGCACTGAACTTTGGGGGTACAAAGAAAGGCAAAAATCAGTCCCTGCTTTCAAGGAACTTATCTAATGAAGAAGAAAATATGCAAACAATTATGTACAAACAAGATTTATATACAGAATAAATTGAAGGTAATCTCTGACTAACATTAAGGGGAAGTTGGAAAAACTTGGGGGAAAAAAGGATTTGAATTGAGACTTTAAGGAAACTTAAAGAGAGCCCAGATGAGGGAGAGCATGGGGTGGGGGAGACTGGGCAGTGGACTGTGATACCCTAAAGATGAGTAATAGGATAAAAAGAGTTAGGAATGGAGCTTTTTTCAAATAGGACTACAAAGAAAACCAATTATATTTCAAATAGCAGAATAGTTAAAAACCAAGTTGAGATTAAGAATCCCCAGTCTAAAGGCTTTTCTAGTTAACAATCCTCCACATTTTTTTTAAAAACCCTAACCTGTTTTAGAATCAATTGGTGGTAAAGGCTAGGCAATTGGGGTTAAGTGCTTGCCCAGGGTCACACAGGAAGTGTTTGAGGTCACATTTGAACACAGGATCTCCCATCTTCAGACTTGGTTCTCTGTCCACTGAACCCTTTATTGTTCACATATTTGAGAATCTTGTGAACCTGTGGATCAGTCAGTTAGTCAGCATGCATTTATGGAACAATTCCTTTATGTGCTAGGGATTAAACTGTGAAAGTGTGTGAAATAGTTCTGCCCTTAAGAAGTCTATATTCTAAAGGGAGAGATTGACACATAAGATTTCTCTGTAAAGCAAAGCATCATTTGTTCCTCATGATACTGTTTTGAATGCCCTCCCCCTTAAACATGCTGGTGAAAAAGCCCCTCCTAGTCAAAGTATCTGCCATGCATCAGACATTGTGCTAAGTGCTGGGAAGTGGGTAGAAATTAAGTGATTTACCTAGGGTCTCATAGCTAGAAAGTGGTTGAGGCTAGATTTCAACTCTGGTTTTCCTGATTCCAGGTCCACTACTCTTATCCACTGTGCTACCTGGCTGTCCATAAAATGTGCCATCCAGAACACATTGGTATAATAAAAATTTTCAATCAGCAAACATCTTAAGCGTTTACCTTCATGTACATTACCCCCCTTCACTCAATCTAAGGTCCAGCTCAAATGGCCTTCCTTGTGCCTGACTTCAGACATCTCTTTAGATTGTAAGCTCCTTGAAGATACGAACTTTTTCATATTTGAATCCCCAGGTACTTAACACAGTGGCTGGCACATAGTGGGCACATAATACTTATTGATTGACTTACTTCCCACCATCCATCCTTTTTACTTCTGCCAAACTAACCTTTCTGTCAAGTAAAGTTGTCTTGTTTGCCCTTAAAGGTTCTTAAAATCCAGCACTGTCCTTTTCTTCTAGCCTTATCCCTGTATCCTATACTACAGTTATGTTTTCCTGCCTTCATAATTTTCTCTATGCCAGAAATATCTTCTCTTCACTGTTGGATTTTCTGTCCATCTTTTGAAGGCTAACTCAAAATTCTACCTTCATGAAGCCATCTGATCAAACAAAATCAACTTCTTTCCAGATAGTACTGTTTTTATATATATTTGTATAATTCACTGGTATATTTTATAATGTAGTTTACTTGTTCATGTGAGTTCGGAATAGATGTTAAGCCTTATGATGGCTTGGGGGAAAGAAACTAATTTAATTTTGGACATGCTGAGTTCAAGATATCTACTGATCATCCAGTTTGAGATGTCAGACGGGCAGTTTGAGGTGAGAGACTGAAGGTCGGTAGGGAAGTTAGGACTGGACGAGTAGATCTGAAAGTCATCTGCATAGAAATAATAATTGGAACCAAAAGTAGCTGATGAGATACCAAGTGAAATATTCTAGAGGGAGAAGAAAAGAGGGCCTAGAGCTGAACTTTGAGAAGACTCAATCAATAATGGGCCTGATGTTGATAAAGATCCACCAAAAGCAAAAGAAAAGGAGCAGTAAGATAGGTAAGAGGGGAACCAAGAGAGAGCAGGGTCACTAAATCCTGGAGAGAAGATAGTTTTGAGAAGAGAGTGATTGACAAGTGTCAGAAGTCAAGAAGCATGAGAATTGAGAAAAGGCCATTAGATTTAGGAATTGGGAGGTCATTATTAATTTAGGAGAAAACAGTTTGAGTTGAATGATAAGACTGCAAAGAGAAAGAATGAGAGGAAAAGATGTGGGATAATCTTTGGAAGGGCACAAAAGGAGGGAGATGGGGGACTATCTAGTGGGGGTAGATGGATTTTGAGGATGAGGGAGCCTGGAGTTTGTAGGTAACAAGGGCAGAGGATTATTGATGGTTAGTGAGAGAGTGGGGATGTTAGAGGGATGTCTGATGGAGAGGAAGGGATGGAATAGGATCCTTTTGTATTTTGTATCATGTACAGAGGTTTCTATTTGGAAGAAGAATCACTTCTGTTTGAGAAAGATGAAGTAGGAAATAGTGGCAGAAAAGGGATCTATGAGATGAATTGAAGAGGGAACAAGAAGGCAATGGCCTCTTTTTTTTTCTTCATTTAACTATGAAGCAAAAACAGTAATTCAATGTTTAAAGGCAAAAACACATAGAAGAATACAGGTTTAGAACTAAACAGTGTCTTATAGAGACCATTTGGTACATTCTGTACTTTTTATAGAAGAGAAACAGACTATGAGAGGTTCAGTTGGTCAAGGTCAAGCAGACAATAAGCATCATAGGCAGAATTTGACACTGATTCCAGGTCCAATATTTTATCTTCTGCATCATGCTGCTTCCATTTTTAAATAAGAACTACCAGGAAAATAAACCAGCATTTTAAATCATATGCCATAGTAACCTCAAAAATTGAGTACCAGAAACCAGATAACTTTAATAATAGGTAAGGAAAGAATTCTTTTTATTAAAAAAGTTATTATTTATCTTAAGGATTTGTATAGTTGTGACTGGAGGAGCAGTGGGCAAACAGGCTCACTGATTAACTGTTAGTAGAGTTGTAAAATGTTCTAGCTCCCCTATACCCTTTAACTCAGCAGTTCCATTAAAGGTCATATTGTTCCTTCCTCCATCTCCTTCTGTTTAAGACATAAACTACAGATTCAATATATGCTTAGCAATAGTCTTTGTAAATGACTTTATTATTGTTGTTGTTTGCAAAAAATATTGCAAACAGTGCATGCCCATCAGTTGCAAAATGGATGAAAAACTATAGCATATAAATATAGTGAAATACAACTAATTTAGTAAAAAATGGAAAATATGAGGAATTAAGTGAAACAAAAAAAGTATATCTGAAATGACAGTAAAATAAGCAAAGCAAGGTGAACACTTTATATAATGACTGTCAAAAACAAATGAAAAGGTAACTAAAAGAAAGTGGAATTCTGAGCAATAGAAAAGCTGATGAGGGTCCTGGAGAAGAAATGATGGAAATTCTTAACTACCTTATATCAGAGAGATGAGATTGCCTTTAAGACTGAGAGTTATCAGGCTTCAATGATTTTCATTGTCACTTGGGAGGAGTGTTCAGTTTGGAGAAGGTGTGGGGCAGTGATGGTGAACCTTTTAGAGACAGTGCTGTGCCCCTCCCCCCATTTCCCCATACAGTGGAGAGAGAAAGGGCTCCTAGGTTCCCATTAGAGTCTGGACTGTTGGGCAGAGGGGTGGATGAAGTGAGGAATGTCCTCATATATAGAGAGGTGGAGGGGAGTGGTGCAAGCACTCTGCTCCCTCTAGCTCTGCAGCCTATGAGCAGTACACCTCACCTCCTGTGTGCTCCCAATGGGCTGCTGGGCAGAGGGGTGGGGATGTGAAAAAATGTCATTAGGCATGGTGGGGAGGGGGAGGGGTGCAGCTACACCTTAGTCCCTCTGCCTTTTTCTAGTAATGAAATGGGGGTGGGGTGGGGAGATGCGCAGCAGCTGCCTGTTATCTTTGGCATCTGTGCCATAGGTTCATCATCACTAGCATAAGAGATGATTTGTGTTCATTGCTTATATGCTTACCTTATTGACATTAAATGTTTCCATCCCTGCAGCTACACCTGAGTCCCTCTGCCTTTTTCTAGTAATGAAATGGGGGTGGGGTGGGGAGATGCGCAGCAGCTGCCTGTTATCTTTGGCATCTGTGCCATAGGTTCATCATCACTAGCATAGGAGATGATTTGTGTTCATTGCTTATATGCTTACCTTATTGACATTAAATGTTTCCATCCCACACTATATGTTGCACATTTAAAAATATTCACAAAAATATTAAGGCCTTCTTTGAAATATTTTGTGACAGTAGTGCATATGCTCGTGTCAGCAGTAAGGGAGAAGCCCTAGAATTACATTGCTATGTGGCTTTTAAAAATAAGTACAGATTTTTATGGATGCTGTTAACATTTTGTCCTCCACTGGGCTGGCACTTGAAACAGAGAAAATTTTGTGGTCTTGGATATTTGAAATTCTCTAGGCAACCCATATTTGGTATTTTGTTCATTGTACTATAACACAGCCAGAGAATTTTTGAGGTGGGAAGAAGTAAGCTTATTTGTCTAAAAGAATGTAGTTTGAATAATAGATTGATGGTTACTGTATTTCTCTGAGGATTTCTTAAAACTCCTTTTGAATATACAGAAGAAAGATGATGGTAAAGGGAGCCCATTATGCAAAATCTTATTATTGCTATAATAGTGTGGCTTTACAAAAAGTGTGAGCTATGAGTTATGGATAGCCAAGTTTCCCAGATAGTCATCGATTCATTTCTCGAAATGCAGAAACTTAAATAATCTAGCTTTCTCTTGGTGGTAACTGTGTCTTTATTGTAAGCATCAATTGTTATATTATGGTGTTGGGGGGGGACTTGAGGTGAAACCCCCGGGGGTTGGGGAAGGGTACCTTTTGCAAGAATACAAGACTGAAACTTAGCTTAAAAATAAAAGAGAGATTTATTAGTTTAGAAGGTAGTGTTGAATCTGGCCAGGGGGACAGCATAGGTGAAAGCCTGCCCCCTAGGTGGAACAGCATAGATGGAAAGCTGTTCCCCTCAGAAGACCTCAATTCTGGGGTTTTTATTACTCTATCTGATAAAGAGTAAAGATGTAACTCTAGAGTAGTAAGTGCTTAAGCCAGCAGTGGGAGGTTGCCTGAAGGCATTGGGGGTGGCCCTCATAGTTTGGAGGATGGATGGATGTCTGAGATACAACTTGATGATATCTAGGCATAACTTGGAGGTATCCTCTGCCCATCTCAAGCCTAAAGGCTAATCCAAGGGGGATAATCCTCAGGGTCAGATGTTTTGGGTTAGGAGTCAAGAGGGGATGTAAGGGAACAAAGGAATTTCCCTGCTAACAACCTGAAACTATAGCCTTTCTATAGTTTTAGGGATACATAGGGATACAATGTCCATGCCAATGGTATAGCATAGTTATTTCTTCAGGTCCAGTTAAAGTGTATAGGGTCATGTGACAGCAAAGACTCTTAAGTTAAATCTGTGTCTGCAGTTCTCTTGATTCTGTCAGGTTGCATTCCACCCCATTGTGCACTAGGTGCTACTGTTAGTAGACTGTTAGCTTTATGCATAAAATGAGTAGTTTCTGAGCTTTGGTGAGGGCACAGTAGTGTCAACTGTTTTGATTGCCCAGGCTTTTTGCTTCCTTGTTCCAAGTTATTGTCTGTCTGATTGATCTGGTTGCTAACTAGCAGGGCCTAGATAGGTAAGATGTTACAGCTCTATATCATTATCATCTTCACTGTCATCATCTTTACATTTGGGGAGAAGGGGAGGCCATTGGAGAGCTGTTTATTTGCAAATAGTATTGTGAGATTATTATTATATTAAGCTAGAATTCTTTTCTATAGTTTGTCAGATTAACTGATAGTCATGTTATGAAAATTTATATATTGCCCGTGTATTTGTTCTACTAAACCTGACCTTATACATTTTAATAGATTTTTTTCCCCCCTTAGGTTTTAATGTATTAGCTCCTCACCCCCCTGCCCTCCCTCGGGCTAACCTAACCTTTAGTATATTCTTTTTTGGTGGGGGAGAATGACTAGGGCTTGATTGTGAGAAAAAAGAATGAGGAAACTAAGGCATTATTCAGGGAGAATATCACCAAAAATACTCTGGACCTTGCACAATAATTTTTTTTTAATTTTATAATATTTTATTTGATCATTTCCAAGCATTATTCATTAAAGACAAAGATCATTTTCTTTTCCTCCCCCCCACCCCCCATAGCCAACGGGTGATTCCACTGGGTATCACGTGTTCTTGATTCAAACCCATTGCTATGTTGTTAGTATTTGCATTAGAGTGTTCATTTAGAGTTTCTCCTCTGTCATGTCCCCTCAACCTCCGTAGTCAGGCAGTTGCTTTTCCTCAGTGTTTCTACTCCCACAGTTTGTCCTCTGCTTATGAATAGTGTTTTTTCTCCTAGATCCCTGCAGATTGTTCAGGGACATTACGCCGCCACTAAGGGAGAAGTCCATTACGTTCGATTATACCACAGTGTATTAGTCTTTATGTACATACAATGTTCTGGTTCTGCTCCTCTCGCTCTGCACCACTTCCTGGAGGTCTTTCCAGTCTCCATGGAATTCCTTCACTTTATTATTCCTTTTTGCACAATAGTATTCTATCACCAACATATACCACAATTTGTTCAGCCGTTCCCCAATTGATGGGCATCCCCTTGTTTTCCAATTTTTGGCTACCACAAAGAGCGCAGCTATGAATATTCTGCACAATAATTTTTCTGCTGGTCATAATACTGGTGTCATAATACTTAAGTGCTAGCATTGATGTGACCTAGAAAAGTAGAATTTTCATGTTTTAACTTCTTTCAAAAACAAAATTTAGAAAGGGCATACTTAAAGAGGTCACAGCCCTTTGTTTTCCAAATTAGCTAATTAAGGAAGAATCTTTATTGGAATTAGATTTAATTCAACAGTTGTTACACTTATTATCAACCTGGAAAAACATCAAACAATCATCAGGGGAAATGATTTTTCAAAGAACAATAGAATTTGGGGACTTATATCTTTTGGGGGAACTAAGGATAGGGAAGTATAATTGATTGGCTTTACCATGGCTACCAGGGAAAACAGGATTATCTGGGAGAAGCCTAGTTTTTTACAATGGATACAGAAAGAAGGGTCCAGCCAAGGGCTGGGGTACCTGGGAGAAGACTCTGATATAATGGGGGAAACCCAAGACAAAAAGGGTACTTAACATTTGATTCTGTCTACTAGTCCCACCAAAACTGGGATTTTTAAGTACTTTAAGGTCTATTGTTCCATCTGAAAGGGTGAGTCTGGGATGTCCCTGGGTTGAGTTTTCTGGGGATGGGGCAAACTTGGGGTTTCCAAAAACCCAGTTGACACAACTCAATTTATCCTTTTAGGTTCTTTCTCTTTTGCACTAGAGAATGTATTTGACAATATCCATGTGGTTATCCCTTGTTCCTTCCAGTTGCCATTTTAAAATTGAATTCAGTTAATTTTTCCTGAATTTCTAAGTGATTATTTTAAATTCATTCATGTTGTTTCAATAGAAACAGGCCTAAATTAATTAGATATACCTGCTGTCAAATTTCATGTGTAATTGTTTTGAAAGTTATCTTGATTTTGCATGTGACTAATAGTCACATGAAAACGAATTTTAATAAACCTTGGTATGTTAAATCAGTACTAGTTTCTGTAACTTGTTAAATATAATTATATTTTTCAGCCGCCTATCCTGGTTAGATGGATCTGGATTGGGATTTTCGCTGGACTATCCCACCATTAGTTTACATGCTGTCTCCAGGGATCTAAATGCCTATCCACAAGAGCACTTGTATGTTATGGTGAATGCTCGATTTGGAGGTACAGTATAACTTCTTTAATCTTATTCCCCTTTTTCAGTATAATTATATTAAGAAAAATAAAGTTATTGAGTTGAGAAGTATAGTGTGTGTAGTATTCCTTTGAGTGCTCTTAATTTAGTCAGCTGTCCTTCAGATGAAATTGAAGTTAAATCTTCAGCACACACAAAAATTTCGAAGACACTCTGGAATTAGTGGTTGTTTGGCCCACTCATTGTTAACATTCTTTCTAATTTAGTTAAAACATCTATGCAACAAAAGAATTTGAAAGTTCCTTTCTTTGTTATGAACTGAATTGTATTTCATCATGTTGAATGGGAATTTTACATATTAGCACATTATTTTTGAAGGGTTATTGTTACATTCCTTGTCTTCCCTACCCCTTATTTTCTATGTATTTACCATTTAGAATTTCTTAATTAGAGGATAACTCTTTGTCTCTTTTGTTTAGCTTGCCCTACTTTTGTTAGAAGTGATTTGGGGACATACTTAAAGGGGCTACAACCATTTGTTTCCAGGTGATTAAGGAAGAATCTTTATTAAAATAAGGATTAGTTCAACTGTTGTTACACCTATTAACTCAGTTTATCCTTTCAGGTTCTGTTTTCTCTTTAGCTACTAGAGAAGATATTTGACAATATCCATATAGATGTCTTTTGTTTCTTCCAGTTGCCATTTTAAAATTGAATTCATTTAATTTCTCCTGAATTTCTAAATTATTTAAAATTCTTTCATAAAATCAAAATAATTTGATTTTTTGTTATGGGATCCTAAATTATGGCTGTTGTAAGGTCTTTGAAAAATTGGACATATTGACATGACTGATTCCATTTCATTCCTCTACTGTATCTTGATTGAAGAATGTTACATATTGCATTTGGTCTAATGTTAATATTCAAAAATTAAGCATCTGTGGTATATAAGACATAATACTTTAGATGTTATTGGGATTCAAATAGGAATAAAATAATTTCAAGTTTTATTAACTGCAGAGCACAAGAGATTGTGTAAGCAGAGGTAGGGTTGAAAACAATTTTTTTAGCTCTTCTGACATAGTATGTTGTAGTTGCCTTAAGAGTGAAAAGCAACATGACAATAGACCTTCAGAGAAGAGAGATTACTTTTGACCTGAAGGATCAGGGGAGATGATGAAGTAGGCCCCTTGGAACTAAACATTGAAAAACGATTGGGAGATAAGAGCATTTCAGGTGGATGGAATGGCAGAAGAATGGTAGCTGACACTTTTGTAGTACTTTGGCAGAGGG
The DNA here is from genome assembly GCF_027887165.1 of Monodelphis domestica. Lineage (NCBI taxonomy): Eukaryota > Metazoa > Chordata > Mammalia > Didelphimorphia > Didelphidae > Monodelphis > Monodelphis domestica. The sequence continues at coordinate 339,935,575 of NC_077230.1, forward strand.
CATCTTCTTGCTCTGTTGTGAATCTTAACATTGCTGCCATTTTCTGTGTTCAGTTCATAAAAGATTTATACCTTTGTGTAAAAACATTACTCGATTTCTACATTTCTGACCCTTTAAATGTTTCTCCCTTTGTGAACTGGTAAGATTGATCGTTTAGCCCCCCCTGTAGCATTTCATCCAGACTGGATCAATTGTTCTTAAAATAGCATTCTGAAGTACTTTGTTATATTTTTTCTTCTCACTTCTCTATGTCTAATGCCAATTTTTTTCCATTGACTAGGCTTCTTGGACATAGTTTCTACAGCACTTTCAAGATCTTTCTCTGACCTCTTGAATAGGAATGTGGAGTTGTATTCAACTATAAACATGTGTTCTCAGTGTATATGTATAATCTTTTTTAAAAGCCCTTTTAAATTCAAGTAATTGCTTATATCAACTTGGTGGAAACTGAGGTGATTATGATTTATTTTTTGAGGCAAAAATAAGTAGACTTTAATTTTATTTGTAATATATTATTGGGAAGTGGCAGTACTGTCCTTGTGTTTTCTCTAATGGTGTTATTTCTGTAGAATCTTTCTAATTAGCTTGTTATAGTTGAGTCCTTTCAAGAAATTATCCAACCTGTTTATGGCATATTTCCTTTTCAATGATTCTTCATGGCCTTTTTTTCCCATTGATTCTCTTATCAGTGGTCTGTTCCATAGTTTACTAGCATTCAACTATTGATGACATCCTATCTGTTGAAGCAGTGACAGAACTGTATGTCCATGAGGAAGTGTAGTAGAATATAATATCAACAAATGGCAACATAAAACTGTTGTTAAGCAGTTTTCAGTGTAATTTTCACATTTTGACTCAAAAACATTTTCGTAATTGGTTTGATAACATTAGAATTATAATATTTAGATATCTCATTGAATTTCTTTTGGAATAGTTTTTGGTAGACCAATTAAAAGCAGGACAATAAAATGTAAAGGCTTTTTTCCCCTGTTACAAGTAAACAAAAATCTCTGGAGAATATTTTAATTTTATAATTATTATTTATTCAATATTAAAAATCAGGCGAGAGGAAGAGAGATGTGGCCTTCTCTGTGAGCAGGCTGAGCCAGCTCAGCCAGATTATTGTGCCTTCCTGAGTCTGTGGTTCCAGGGGGGAAAAAAAAAGAGCCCGACTTCCACTCCCCTCCATCAATATATGCTCTTCCTAATGCCCCTTTCTGAGGTTCTCTGGAGGATTCAAATTTTAATCTGGACAGGACTCCTGGAGTAACCATAGAAAGGCTACCCCTCGCATATGTACTTTTCTCTGCCTGGCTCATTTAATTACTTCCCCAAGAGATTTATTTACAGCTAAACAGAAAACTTATCTCCACCCTGACTCAGCAAGGTAGAGGAGGAGTGAGGTAGTTTCAGTCTTAAGACCAAACACTTTTTTTTTTTTTGCTTTAAAATCAAAAGTTTGTTTTGGGGGCCCAAAAGGGGCACGGATTGATATTAACTTTCCATGTCCTCCATTCCTCTTAGAGGAAGAACCCAAAGAAGTAAAAGAAACTCCAATGGCCGAAGGGGAAGAAGATGAGGACAGTGATGAAGATATTGAACCAATTGCTGAGTTCAGATTTGTTCCAAGTGATAAGTCAGCATGTGAGTGATCCCTTATTCACTAGTTTTTCTTTCACCAAGTAAAAACTCATCACCTGCATGTGTGTTTGTTTTCTATCTAAATATCTTTGATAATAGTAGTACAGGGTAGGGACAGTGGGATATCATGGGAAATGCTAGATTTGGGGTTGAATTCTGGCTCTGCTACTTTTACTTCCTGCATGATCTTGAGCTAGATAAGAGGTTTGCTAAATGATTTTTAGAATCTGAAACCTCTAAGTCTTATGACAAACGAATGCTAAGGGATATTTGGGTTCAGAAGATGCCTTTAATTACCAATTATCCAGCATATTGGAGGAGTAAACAATTCTGGTTATTTTTTCCCAGTGCTCTATAAAAAAAAGTTTTATTGTTGCCTGTAATTATTTCATACTCAATTCTTTATTACCTACTCAAAGAACCCTTCCTTCTACAAAGTGGGAAAGCTTCTAACATTAGTCTTAACTGTATATGTTCCACATCTATAATCTTCACCTTTCTTCACAGGGAAGGAAGGTTCATTTCCTTATCAGTTTTCTAGGACTGAGATTGTTCATTACAATTCATTAGTTTCTTAGTATTCCATCGTGTTTATATATCACAATTTTATCAGCCTTGTTTCAGTCACAGGGCATACATTTTGTTTCTAGTGTTTTTTTTCCACAAAGCATGTTTATTATATAATATTATGAATATTTTGTCCTATATGTTAGATCTTTCTTTTCTGACACTAACTTCTTTGTTACGGATGGGGAAGATAATAGTTATTTAGTAGAGAGAACACTGAGTCTGAAGGTATGAACAGTTTATTAATTTTTCTTACATAATTCCCAATTGTTTTCAGAGTAGTTGTGGACACTAAGGTTTCTTCCAGGTCTAAATCTGAATTCCTGTGGTTTGTATTCATAATAGTCTAACTTAATTTTTCTTGTTTAGTGGAAGCATTGTTTGCTGCCATGTGTGAATGTCAAGCTTTACATCCAGATCCTGAGGATGAAGATTCAGATGATTATGATGGAGAAGAATATGATGTGGAAGCACATGGTTAGTGACATTTTGTGCTTTAGTTTGTTTAAATTTTTATTCAACCTCATTATTGAAACAAATATTTATAATTGTTATGGATATATGTGTCATGGTGTGGTATTATTTGTATTGTTTTTCTACATAAGAAAAGACAAATGTCAAAGTTTATTCTGTTTGTCTTTTGAATAAATAAACCCATAGAAAAACCACGTATGTAGGCCAGAGCATGTGAGAAAAAGACATCAGTGTAGTGTTTTAAAATTCATGAAAAAGGAATCTGGATGATTAGAAACCTTCTATGAAGAGTACCAGCCTCTTTATAAAATTCTTGCATGGGTCTAATTACCTAGAGAGTGAAGCCAAGAGCTGGGAGAATATGGGTGTAAGGTTTAAGGATTAAGGGAGGAATGACATAGATAGACATTGATAGAAAAAACACAAGACACAGAGATCATCAGCATCATGTTAGCCTGTCAGCTCTTCCCCAGAAATTATATCAGAGAGAATGAGTTGAACTGATTTTATTCAGGATCTGGGTTCTGGGGATGTCAATCAAACAAGCAAAACAGCAGAAGAAGTACCATAATATTGACAACCAATTACACGATAAAGAAATAGATATCAATACAATCGTACAGCAGGGTGCCCAGGAAAGAAGCTCATTTCAAAGTCCTTGCCAACTTTGACCAAACCTTCTTCCCAGACCACTGGCACCAAATATATTTAGATGTTAAGTTTAGGTCTTTGACATTACAAAGGATCTTTGCAGATTGTCTGCTAGCTTCCAGATGCAGATAATAACAGAGACTTAATTTTTAAGATCAACAAAATTTAAGTCCCATCCAATTTAAGGATTCAAAAATCAATCGTGACTAGAAATATATCCATAAGTCTGGTCCATGAACACTTTGCTCATTAAAGTCAGTTTTTGAATACATCTTTAATACCTTCCTGATTCCTTATAACTGAAACCCTTCATTCTAAGACTAAGTCATGTTTCTTATCCACTCTAACAAATCATAACCACTTTTTGAAAAACTTTTGTTGATTTCTGTAGGATAGACACTGACCATGAGACATTCCCCCACACAGCTGACCCGTTCTCAGTAGGTCTTATGTAAATATAAAGAAATTTATTTCTTTTCTTTACATACTATGTTATATCTAACATCTACCTCTGGATTTACCTACTTCTGGATAAGGCATTTTCCTTTGTTTGCATAATGTTCTTCATCCTCTCAAGCTTAAGACTTTTGGTCCTTTTGGAAAAGATTACTACATACTAGGATATGTGCCTGTTGAATTTATTTTTCTGGTGCCCTTCTGCTTGAGCTTCCAAACTCACCAGAAAGCCAGAATTTAACTGTGTTCTCTATTCAGCAGCAAACATGTTAGAATGGATTTTGTTTGTTCTATTATACTTTGACTGAAAATCATAGTTAGCATATATATACTGCTCTGAGAATTGCAATGTACATTCATGTTCTCTCATTTGATTTTTTTTTAATTGCACATTCAGAACAAGGACAGGGGGATATTCCTACATTTTACACCTATGAAGAAGGATTGTCTCATTTAACTGCAGAAGGACAAGCTACTCTGGAGCGACTAGAAGGAATGCTTGCTCAGTCTGTGAGCAGCCAGTATAACATGGCTGGAGTAAGGACAGAAGACTCAATTAGGGATTATGAAGGTGAGTCTTCCCTTTTATCTTGGTCCTTAACAATAATATCAGACACTCAACCTATTGTTTGTTTGTTTGTTTTTTTAAATCCTTATCTTCTGTCTTAGAATCTATACTGAGTATTCCAAGGCAGAAGAGTGGTAAGGGCTAGGACAGTGTTAGCGAACCTTTTTGAAGGGGCAGACATGGAGGTGAAAGAAAGCTTAGAGGAAACATCATCCTTTATGGAGGCAGCAGAAAAGAGAGTAGAGAGGAAGAAATCAAAGATGAAAGTGTGAGGAGGATCTAGTAGGAAAAGATTAGACTTTGATCAGTCCACAATTTGAGTCTCAAGCTAAACTTGAACTCCTTTAGGGGAAAAGGGTAAATATAAGACACAGGTCCAGCAATGTTACTATACTTCAGCAGCTTTCAGAAAAAAGGGTTTGAATGGGGGGGAAAGTCAGGCTTCAGAATATAATTCTGTTCCTGTGATGATCTTTAATTTCATGTTTTATGCATCCAACGTGTAAATTATAGATTTTCAGAATTGGAAGAAAACTTTAAGATCATCTAGGTTCTTTTAAACTGATAGAAAAATGAAGGACCAAAACAGAATTTTACATTTGGAAGGGCAGCCATATAGCTACAACCATATCTGAAAAGGATTTTCCATGACAGCATATTTGACAAGTGGTCATCTAGCTTGTGCTTGAAAACCTCCAATGATGGGGAACTCACCACTTCATGAAGCAGCTCATTCTTCTTTTAGATATTTTTGATTGTTAAGAAATTGTTTCTGATATCCAACCTAATTTGCTATTCCATCTTTCTAGTTATGTCCTCTATGGTCAAATGGGACAAGTCCTTTGCTTCTTTAACATGACAGCCCTGTAGGTACTTGATGATATTTATGTATTATGTCTCTCCTGAGTTTTCTCTTCTGGCTGAACATTTCTTGTTCTTGCAGCGGATCCTTATAGAATAAACATGAATTCTGGTCCTTCATCCCAACTACCTTCCTCTACACAATTTCTATTTTATCAGTGTCCTTCCAGAACTGAACATAGTGTTCCCATGTAGTCTGCTCATTCCTAAATACACAGCTATACAATGCTCAGTGTGGTCATTGGGTATGAGATTTCAGCTGGCCTATCATACTGTTGACTTTTATTATAAGCTTGCAGTCTACTAAGATGCCCAAATCTTTTTAGACAAACTGCTGATTTAACTGTACCATTCCCATCTTGTGTAATTAAGTTTTTGGACCTAACATCCCTTATTGCATTTCATCTGCTTCAGTTTAGTCTAGTACTCTATAAACTTTAAATATATTTTTGGATTCTCTACTCTATCCTATACCAGTTAAGTAATCCCTTTATATCATTTAGATTTAATAATCATTCTATCTACCTACCAGTGATATAGATATAAAATGTTACAGCCAATCACCTTGCTAGAGACCTGGATCATCTGACAAGTTGACTTAACAACTGACTACTCTTGGAATTCAACCATTCAACCACTGTTTCTCAATCTACCTAATTGTATAATTGTTTAGTAATCTCTAAACCTTTTCAATTTTACTTAAGGTTTTTATTTACCCAAAATAATAAAAAAATTACTCTCCCAACATATGTATATTTTTAAATTGTATAATTGCTACTATTATGCTAAGTATGCATATTATTTTAAAAGATATTTTAAAGAATATGATAAAATATTTGTAAATCTGTTTAATTGAGTATATATAAACTACAATATATTGAAATATAAAGTCACTGCTTACTCCCCATAGTGAGATAAGTGTCTCCCCAGGTGGAGCCCTGAGGGCTGGCTAATTGTTGCCTGAGGAAAAAAAGCCAGCTTACCCCGCAGCAGCTGGTAATTCAGCTGTTTTCAATTTAAGGGGAACCGAGGGAAAAAAAATTTAGGACTTACCCTTCTTCATAGAAGCTGTAGCTCGTGGCTCCAGAATTAGCTACCAAAGACCTGACTAATGATAGTAAAAAGTGAAGAAATTTGAAGAAAATTGAAGGTAATCATCACAACTTTCATGGTTTGCCAATTTTGTAAGAATATAAAAATTTAGGTTTTTATGCCAATATGAAAGTTCTAAAGTAATATTGTGGTTGCTGATTTAAAAAATATTCCTTAAGTCAAAATTACTTTTAGTAGCTTCATTTACACAGAGTTGGAAAGAGTGAAAGTGGAGAAATGTAAGAAGAGGGTAGAGAACTGACTAACCTAGCAACAACCCTAAGTGTTGCTTCTGTGTCCAGCTCAGCCCTGGCAGGGCTCAGTAACCTTCAGCCAGAGGACCCAGTGGTGTCTTCAGCTAGGGTTTCACCAATGCAGCCTCCTCTAGGAAAGGAAAGTCTCTCCAGAACCAATCTCTCCAGAAACCAGGAAAGGTAGGCCAGCTACTCACCCAGCAAGCCCACGCAGGATTCAGGGAAAGTCTCCTTCAGTCCAGCTCACTGATGCAGAGTCTCCCAAGATGAACTCCAAAGGAGAAGATCCTTGGACAGGAAGTTCAGGACTTTTTATAGTCCTTTTTCCACATCACTTCCTGTCTTTTCCCAGTTGCAATCTTTCAATTTGCCTAACACTGCCCTGTCAGGGCCTCTGGAGTTGTCACCCTCTTTAACAAGTGACTTGTGAACTCTTATTTAGCGTTAAGTAGCGGTGCTTAAGTTTTGATTGATTAATTTAAAAGTTGCTGATTGATAAAGTTTGATTCACTCCATTCTGCTCTTAGGATAATTCACATACTCTGTGATTCTGTACTGTCTGATATATAGGCCAAATGAGGGTGGTATTATCACTATATAGTAAATAACAGTAAAGGTTATGTTTATGATGGTTGTCATGGTTTCTTCTTCTGTAGTATATCATCATGCACTTCACTTTGGAGACCCCTGGTATATTCCACCAAGAATAATATTAGATACTTTGCCAAATGTTTCCTAAATTTAGTTACTCTATATCTGTGACATTTCTTTGACTTCAAAGTCCTGTCAGTAAAGGAAAGAAGGTTAGTCACTAAATGTTTTTAAATCCTTGTGTCTAACCCTTGGCTCTGCTTTTCCCCAGATGGGATGGAGATAGATGCCGCACCAACTGTTGCCGGACAGTTTGAGGATGCAGATGTTGATCACTGAAGATCAGTAAGGCTGAGTATTAGGTGAGTTGGCTTTGAATATGAAACTTCCTTTAATTATGTGAAATGCTAAATTTTACTTTTCATGATCTGGCTAAGATAGTCATCTTTTATTCAGCAAACACACCTAAACAGAGCACAGTGCTTAGGTGTTAGGTTTGAAAATTAAGGTAAATTGAGAGAGAGTGGTCTGAGCATGATCAATTTATTAGTTAAACTAGCAGTAATCAACAAACTCATTCAGTGGCTTTAGTGACCAGAAAGCTCAGAGGTAGGGCTCACTTGCTTTAATATAGTTTTGGGGAGTATAGGATTGGGTTGGTAGGGAAGACTACTATGCAATTGGTTACAACATCATGGACAGCATGGATGATTACATGAAGAAGAACAGCTAATTGGAGCAGCAAGGTAGCTTAGCAGATTGAGAGCCAGGACTAGAGGTGGGTCATTGTAAGGGGGGAAAGGTGGTTATTTATTTAAAAGTTGGACTGGATTATATTTAAAATAGGGTCGCCAGGAATTTATGTTAATTCCAAAGAGATTTATTTACAATGTATTTACAAAATATAGAAAGAGTGAAGTAAGAAAAACAGAGAATAGGGTAAGATATCTAGCTTAAGCACTAAGTAATTTACTCCTGGCCCCTGGCTCAACCTGGGCAGGGAGACTTAGTCCTTAGGCCTCAGCAAAGCTGAGGACCTGGGGAAGTCTCTCTCAAGAGGCTAATCTAGAAAATCCAATATGAAAGGAGTCAGCCTTTCACTCACCACATGTCGGATCCAGTCAGCAGATTCTCTACCAGCCTCCACTCCAAAGAAAGAAAGAACTGCCAGTAGAACTCCTTTAGGATGTTGTAACTCCCTTTTAAAGATACTTTCTTTTGCATCACTTCCTGTGTCTTCCCATCTTCCCCTAATTTTGTGTCTGCCAATTATAGTTGAAGCTTTGCTTTAGGACAGTCCAGGAGGCAGTCAGTTGATTCTGATTCGTCACCCACTAACTTACACGTAGGTCACAGACCTCCCCCACTTAAGTGTGAATGGGGTGTTTACATCTTTGGTGATTAAATCTATAAATGGACAGATCTCCCCACTATTGTAAGTAGGATGTTTACACTTTTTGGTGATTAAATATAAAAATGGGCAGGGGTTACCATTTAATCTTCACAATCAGGGCAAAGTTAATTTCATTTTCACAATCGGGGGAGAGCTAAAATTTAATCTTCACAGCATCCTGGGTTCAACTCTGGCTTCAGACACTTCTTAGCTAAGGAAACCTGGGCAAGTCACTTAACCTCAGTTGCCTAGCTCTTACTCCTCTTCTGCCTTGGAACCAATACAGAGTACTGATTTGTGGATGGTAGTTAAGGGTTAAAAAAAAAACACTCACTTGGGGTGAGTAACTACTACCCTTACCCTTCTCTGTCATTAAGGAATGCTTGATTGATTTATGGGTCCTCATTCTGAGGACATTGACAGTGGAACAGGGATATCAGACTTCCTGGCTACTAAGAGGGTTTATTAGGGAGATAAGGCCCTCCTTAATTGTACAGAGATAGGCAAGGATGGACAGTATTGCTTGTAAGAACATACCAGATCAGCTTTTAGGCTTATAAAGAAAAGACATGATAGATAATAAGTTTTCTTTTAATTTTACCTTTAAAATAACTGAGGAGAAGATGAATTCCCAAACTCAACTCAAGGTTGTTGAAAGTTAACTTGAGCAGTCATACAATATGGGGCAGTAATGCAGAATAGAATCAATTATAAAATGATGCAGAATCAATTTAATTTCTTCATAGACATTGGGGAGATAAAAAAAAAAGTTGAATATGACAGACACTGGCCTTATTAAATCTTTGGATTTGGGAGAAGACACACCAAAGGGCTTTAACGTAAATATTGTGTGGTAAATACATATTACCCCATTAAAAGTCTTATGTATTGTCCAAAGGGGCAATAAATGAATTAGAATTCTAGAGATTAATACCGAGTAATTCTTGAGTGCTTTAAATATCTGTGATTTCATCACTATGGGTATTCTAACTACATTAATACAATTCACAACCTTTTTGTGTTCCGAGGTAATTTTTTTTTTGAGTTGTTATGGCCAAAAAATTTATCTTCTGGATGTGGTGCTGCCTGAAATCTTTAGAGTGATTTTTATAAGAGTGGGTGACTCTTAAGGGTCTTTTCCATTCATATCCTTTCTAGATTGCTATAGGCATTGTTAGAAAATGTGCCCTCCTGGCATAACCTGTTATGAGACCTCAGGTCCACAAAATAATAGTGAAAAAAATATTGGACTTAGAATCTGGAAACCTGGAAATTCCTATCTTAGACACTTACACTTTTATCTCTCAGAGTCTTTTTCCTTCTCTGTAAAATGTGGAAAATAATATTTGCAACAACATTTGTTAATAAACTGGAAAAATTTGAGTTATCTGCATTTTTTCCAACCACTTAGGTCCATGTTGTCTCCTCTAAAAAGAATGGAATTAGCTTGAAGGAGAGGGACTTGTATATTTTTTGTCAGCATTCCCAAGCTCTAACAGTGCCTAAAACATAGTAGATATTTAATAAATAATGGTTTGATGTTTTTAGCATTTTTAAAAATTTAGGATATTTTCCATCATCACATGATTTATGATTCCCCTTATCTCCCACCTCCCAGAGCTGACAAGCAATCCCACTGTGTTATATGTATATTATTGTTCAAAACCTATTTCCATATTGCTCACATTTTCAGTAGAGAGATCTTTTACCATCAGAACCCTGATCATATTCCTATTGAACTACATGATCGATTAAATGTTTTTCTTCTGTGTTTCTTTTCCCACAATTCTTTCTCTGGATGTGAATAGCTTTCTCATAAGTTCCTCTGCATTGTCCTGGGTCATTGCATTGCTGCTAATAGAAAAGTCTATTACATACATACATACATTACATTCGATTGTGCCATAATGTATCAGTCTCTGTGTACAATGTTCTCCTGGTTCTGCTCCTTTCACTCTGCATCAGTTCCTGGAGGTCTTTCCAGTTCACATAGAAATCTTATAGTTCATCATTCCTTTCAGCACAATAGTATTCCATCACCAACATATACCACAGTTTGTTCAGTCATTCCCCAATCAATGGACACGCCCATATTTTCCAATTTTATGCCACCACAAAGAGCACAGCTAAAATATTTTTGTACAAGTCTTTCTCCTTATTATCTCTTTAGCATTCTTAATTGCATTGTGGTGCTTGATTACATTAATATTCACAGAATGTCAGTCTTGGAAAGGAATTCTGTCTAGGCCTAGCCAAATCTAAATTAAGATCACTTCTGTATGGTACCCATGAACTGGTCATCCAAATTTTGTTTGAAGACCTTCTTTGAAGTGACAATCACTATCCCTCATTTGGATAGCTCTAATTTTAAAGAAGTTTTACCTTATATCAAGACTAAATTTGCCACTGTACTTTTCAATTATTTTACTCCTAATGCTTTTATTTTCTGGAGCCATTCAGAGTAGGATTGATCCCACTTCTATAGGACAACCCTTTAGTTATCTCAGAACAGCTCTTATTCTCTGTAAATCTGAATAAATATCCCCATTCTTGAGTTGGACACCATCCACCAACCTCTTAAGAGCTGGGCCCAGAGTTGAATTGAAGAGAACAGACTGAATTGCCTTTGGGAAATTGCACAATATTTTTAATGGCCTCATGCTTTTCCCTGAAACAAAGCACCATCTTATTAATATCAATACTCTTCCAGTGATCCTCAGTGCCTAAGAATCTTGGAATGCCACAATTTCTGAAGAATTAAAGTTTTAGATCACCTGAAGGGCAATGGAGAAGGCACAGGGTAAGTTTGAGTAGGTTGCAACATGATACCAATGAAGAATTGTATAGAAACAGCTGTATAAATGCCACCAGAGATGTGATCAGAAACGGAGGTGGGCCAGTCTTCTGGTGAGAGCAAAGAAGAGGCGGACAACTCAGTGCATTCCATTTGTCTCCCCACCACATCAAGAGTATGATCATTGGGTAGCCAGCCTCTGGAGAATTTATGGGAAGATATGGATTGTGTAATTTGAATCTGTTACCTTAAAAACTACGATTCCCAGCAAAACTACAATTTTCAGCAAAACTACAATTCCCAGTACTCCACTCACTTCCTATTGACATAGCTAGGCTATAAATTGTGTGGAGTTCCGTCTCCATCTCTCTTTCCTTCCTGTTGGGGCTTTGATGGAGCGGGGATTTTCAAGCAGATAGAAAACTTAGTCACATGGTTCTGTTTTATCAGAAAATAAACTTTATAAAAATAATACTTGAAGGTATTGGACATTAATTTAAATCTTACAGGAAGAGAAGACCCTAAATCCTTAAGTGTGTGTCATATGCCTTTAGTCTGTTAATTCTTTAAGGACAGGGACTATAGGTATGGGCTGGGGTTAGAGGATTGTTTTTGTTTTCCATTTTTCCAGACTTAAGCATAGAACTTGTTCCTTAAGGACCATGATGTTATAAGTGTGAGTCCTCTCTCCACTCTTGAGATCACAGATTCATCAAATAATTGGAGTTTTATAGCCTGTGTTCTTCTAGATGCATGTCTACATTTAACTACAATTAAGTTTATCTGCCAGTTTTCTGACCACTTACTGATAAATAAATGCTTATGATTATTGATGTTGATAGTTCTTTGATTTTTTGGGGGGGAGGGAGGATTTGTCCCTGAACTTAAAATTAGAACTATCCAAAAGAGGAATGAACCATTTTAAGAGACTGTAAGCTCCCCATCATTGAAGGCAGCATGCCCACTTAGATGTGACAGTGTGTTTTGGAATAGGTGTGTCCCTCACCTTTCCCATATTTCTCTCTTTCTTCTTCAGAATTCACTTCTTTTAAGATATCTACTCCTTCACCTCTCTACCCCCTTCCTCTCTGTTTCAGAGATGAACTATCATCCAGCCTCTACACTCAGGTTTTCTAGGTTGTTCTTAGGTCAGCTTTTGACTCACACTTGAAAAAAAGATTTCACATAACAATTTATTGTTTTCTTATTTCTACTTAGGTTTCATAGCATACAGATCATTCAGTTCAAGTTTTCTTGTCAGGGAATCAGCACTTTTTAGGTTTCATTAAATTCAGACCAGTTAACCCCCAAAGAACCTTTGATTTTGACCTTAATTTGCCAGGTTCACAGAACATATCCTGCTCATTACCTAAGTGATATATTCCTATAAATGCTCTGATTAGAATTTTGAAGAGACCATGTAATGATGAAGTAACTGTTATATCTCAATAGAGTTTCCCAATGAGAAAATTGTTGACCTTTCTATTTTTTTCATGCCATAGAATTAGAGACATTGTGTTAGTAAAAACTAAACCTCTTAAAATTAGTGATTGGCATTGAAAATTCTCAGAATTGTATAAAACTTAAATTCATATTTTAAATGTTTTTTCTCATTTACATAAACAATGGATTACATTGTATTTAAAATGGTAATGCCAACACTGATTTTGCTCACTAAAAGATACTCTAAATTAGCTTTGTTTTAAAAGCTGCCAACCTCTTGTTTTTCAGATTCCACATGTTAACTGAAGGAGGGAACTTTCTGGTCTTCCCACAGTGGAGAGGCAAGAGAAGAAACACCTTTTTCCCCTCTGCAAACATGACCTAAACCAGTTCTTCAGACTTATGCTGAGGCCATATGAATCACCACCAGCAGAAGCTTGCATTCTTTATTAACAGAAGTGGCTGGATTCACCCAACAGGGTATTTATAGTTTATCATTGACTCAAGAATCCTGTGCCCAGTTGTGGTCATCTAGGCCTATAAATCCTTCCCTCACAGTACTCATCTGTAAGGCAGCAGGCCCACATGGTGCAGGGGTATGGAAAAGAAGTGGGGGTAGGAGGTGTAACCAGAATATGCCATATGCCATACACACATACACATACACACACACACACACACATACACACATACACACAGAGGTACACACACGTACATATGTATGTATATTCACACAGATACATTACACACATATATACACATATGTACATGCATATGTGTGTGTTTGTGTGTCTGTAGCAGTAATTGCTCTTTGAAAAGAGATTAAGAGTTCTCAGAGGCTTGCCTCTGCTCTTTTGTACTCTGGATCAATCAGGTAACTACCCATAGGGAATATCAAAGCCTGATTAGCTTATTCCTGCTTCTATGAGTAGCCTAATTAACTCTTCTACCATGTCCCACCAACCTCCATTAACAAGAGCTGGGAGCTTCTGACAAGCTTTTGCTATTTTCATAGTTCTCTTTAGTCTGAAAGATGAATTTTATAATTCTAGTCTGTTGTGACAAACTGGCCTCAAAAGCTATCTTCTCTTAGGTTCCTCTGAAAATTTAAAGAGGCTGGGATGAGATCCTTAAAATACTGCAGATGAGAATTCTTTTGTCTTTGTTACAACTAAATAAATAAAATTAGGTTTTGTATGTTAACTTTGTGGTGTCTCTTCATGCTGTGTTTTTAACTTTTTGATAATATGTAGTGTTTTACTTGACATTATATGTCTGATAGGTAACATTTTGTAGTGCAGTCCTAAAGGGAAACAGTAGAAATTCTTAAGACTTGGAACTTTATTTGTTCACATTTCTTTAGCCACTTGCCTTAGAAAAATATACTAGAGACATTCTTTTAAGAGATTTTCATAACTCAATCCTTTAAGTAGGAGGCCTTGTCAAATAGCATAGTCACTCGATATCAATTGCAAGTTTCCACAGGCAAGTGGGTATCAATTTGTGATTAAGGATTAAGAAATTAAAATAATTTTGATACTCTAATATTCAGAGAAAATCCTAATATTTACCAGTCCATCAAATATTTTATACTAGATTTCTCTTATTCCACAAGTACATAGATTAAAACTCTTGCCAATGATTGTTTTCCTTTTGTTTTATTGCACTTCCCATCACTTCCCAACATTATCACCAATAGATCTTTACTTTGTAACAAAGAATTAAGCAAAAACTTAAGTAAAACAAACTGACCCTATCTGACAATATGTGCCTCTGATGTTAATTGCCCAGGGTACTTTTCTCTACTTTTAGCCTTTTCATAATAAAGAAAAATAGTTAAACATAAAATAAAATCATAGCTGCTGTCATTGTCTTCTCTCATCTCCATCAGTATCCTCCTCATCCCCACCTATTTAGTTATCTGTCCTTGAAAATCAATATCACTCTCATGGCTTATGGTCCAGTTTGTTGACTTTTGGTGTTATCTTCATTTATATTATTTAGTCCAATATAATAAACATTAATTAAATTCCTGTTGTGGCCTCTCTGCTGAGCTAGTGATTTTTCAGAGGTGAAGAAGAGTCCGATTCCATATATGAGAAAATAGCCCACATAAAGACATTGATAGCATGAAATAAAGTGCCTAGTTCAGTGACAATTTATGCCAGAACAGAGAGATCGTAAAAGGTAGTAGCATACAATAAGTCTAAAAAGACAGACTGGAGCCCAACTGTGACGACCTGAGTAGTTAATTATCATAGAAGTATTTGGAAACAACTGAGGATTTTTGAGTAGGAGATACATTAGATTTGTGCTTTAGGAAGATGATTTTGGTTCCTATGTCAGAGTGGTTTGAAGATGCACTTGGAATTGAAGTAGGAGACTATTACAGAATATTTGACCTAGATTGGTTGCCTTTGTTAGTGCAGAGAGATGAGGCATTGTGGAGGGAGAACTGACAAGATTCTGGCCAATGACTGGATATTGGAAGTGAGGGTGAAGAAAAAGCTGAGGGGAGAGGGACCGTTTTTGATGTCTGTAAACCTTAGCACCTGTCACATAATGAGTCCTTGGCACATAATAGGTACTTTTAGAAAAATTTTAGAAAAATGATTGATATACCCAGAGATATGATTGAACCCAGAGGTTAATGAGATGTTCAAGAGAGTATGTAGAGAGAATGGAGGGCTCAGGACAGAGCTTTGGGAGACACCCACATCTCAAGAAGGTATCTTCCTGACTCCAAGTCTGGCACTCTATTGATTGTATCACCTAGTTGCCCCTATATTAAGCTTCTACTATATGCCAAACACTACTAACAATAAGCTCTTTACAAATATCTTACCTGAATTTTTGGTGGTTAGGGTTTCATGGTAGTGATGTCCTTTTCTCAGAAAAATAATGAAGTGAGCTCCACTGCTGAGTTTGGTTGAAGGGAGTATGAGAGAGGCTAAGTGTGAAAAAAGAAGGCTCTGAATAACCTCTGTGGGGAGCACAGTAGTTCATTATAGAAGAATAGGAGGATTTCTGTGCAGCACTGAGGGTCTAGTTAGATTAAAATAATTTTGTAGTGTAGCCATTCAGGTCCGCAACTTCTGGAACTGTTTATCAACACAAGGAGAATATTTAGAATTGAGGCTTTGCAATGTTGATAGGATCAGGGAATAAGGGACTCAAGTGTTAATATAGTTGAACTGGTTAATTAAAGGGTTGAAAGGTAGAGGCCAGAGACAAAATTGATGGAGTAGCAGAAAGAAATATAGCTGAATTCTATCCTACAACTCCTTAAGGACAGGTAGAAAATGTACCAGATTAATCTATGATCAGAAAATGTAAAAAAAAAAAACCCAACACTTTTCCTAGCCCAGGCCAGGATAAGGGGATACAGAATAGTGTGGATGCTAGGCATAGAGTCCAAGAAGGAACATCTATATAGAGCATTTCAGCTTCAGGTCAAGAAAAAGTCCCAAATCTAGCACAGAGAGACCTGAACTTGTACAGTGTTAAGTTGTAATGTTAGGTGGCAGCCCTGTTGCTTACTATCAAGTTACATTGAGGAGGAGGCCGATGTCTATGAGTAGAATTCCAGAGAGGAGTCGTTGTAGGTTATAAAACTGCATTATAAGAAAGAAGTCTATTAGGAACAAACATCAGCTATATGACTGACCCAGAGAGGGGGATCAGCAGCAGAATCCCAGACACTCTCCTGGAATATGCAGTCTGGCTAGTTCTAAAAAGTCTGAAGTCAGGATATAAGCTGGAAAGATGAGCAAACCAAAAAACCCTTAATTTTACCCTGAAAAGCTATTATGATGATAAGGACACTCAAAAACAAACACAGAAGAAAAGGGCTATAAAAGGTTTATGAGGAAAAACTCAAAAAGAAAAATAGCGTGGGAATAACATCCAACTAGAATTCCTGGAAGAGATGAAGGAAGGATTAAGAAGTTTCAAATGGGTTTTATAAATAAAATGAGAGGACTAGGGGAGCAAACACAACTTGGCCAAAGTACAAAATCTTGTCCTAGCGACAAACTGAAAACTAGAATGGACCAAATACGTAATAACTACCTATAATTCTGCAAAAATGTAATGAAATTAAGGTATCTCATAGAAAAGTAACTGACTTAGAAAAAAGATTGAGGAGAGACAATTTAAGAATCATTGGATTACCTGAATATGATCAAAACAGGAGCCTAGACATATTTCAAGAAATCTTAAAAGACAGCTGCCCTGGTCTTTTAAGAACAAGAGGACAAAATAGAACCCACTGGTAACTTCCCCAAAGAATCTTAAATCAAAATTCCCAGCAACAGTGTTACCAGAAATTCAGCATTTTCCAGGTCAGAGAAGAAATACTGAAAGCAAACAAAGAATTTAGGGATCAAGAAGTCATAATCAGAATCACACATAATTTAGGAGCCCCTACTACTATTAAGGACTGGAAAGCTTGGAATATGATATTCCAGAAAGTAAAGACTTACAACCTGGGGACAGCTGGGTGGCTCAGTGGATTGAGAGCCAGGCCTAGAAATGGGAGGTTGTAGGTTCAAATCTGGCCTCAAAACACTTCCTAGATGTGTGACCCTGGGCAAGTCACTTAACCCCCACTTGCCTACCCCTTACCCCTCTTCTGCCTTAGAACCAATACACAGTATTGATTTTAAGACAAAAGGTATGGGTTAAAAAAAAATTTACAACCAAGAAAAGACCAGAGCTGCATAGAAACTTTGAAGTACAAGTGAACAGTCATAAGGGTCTAAACAAAAGATAAGTTGCTTACAGTCAGTTTGATAAGGAGAAATAATCAATATATTCCCTCTATAATCAGGGGTCATAGAGGAAGTCTAATTGCACAAAAGGCCTAAGAGTGGTGCTATTGTGCCAACTTGATCTTAAAAGAAGAATGGAAAGCAAAGGATACACTTTGTAAATTCATACACTTTGTGAATATACTTTACACTTGTAAAAATGGACACCTTTACAAAAATCAAATATATATTAGGACATTAAAAACTTCACAAAAGTGCCAAAAAGCAGAAGTATATGCAAACTTTGCTGATCACAATGCAATAAAAATTATGTCACAAAGGTTCACAGAAAAATATTTTAAACCAAGAGTCTAGCTTATTTACTAAAGAATTCATGGGTCAAAGAACAAATTGTAGAAGTGATAATTTCATTAAAGATAATGGAAAAAAAACCAAACAACATTCCAAAATTACTGGATCTAACCAAAGCAGTTCTTAGAGGGAAAGTTGTATTTCAACACTTTTATTAACAAAGACAGATAAATGAATTGGGAATGAAACAAAAGGGTTTTCCCCCCATTTTTAAATGCCAAAAAAATTAGCAAAATTGGAAACAGAAATAATAAAACTAGGACCTGTTTTTTTTTGAGAGGACCAATAACAAAGTTCTCTAATTTGGTTAAAAAGAAGAGAGGAACATGGAAATGGGTTCGAATCAAGAGATACCCAGTGGAATTGCGTGTCGGCTAGGGGAGAGGTGGGGGGCGGGGGGAAGAAAAGAAAATGATCTTTGTCTCCAATGAATAATGTTTGGAAATGACCAAATAAAATAATGTTTATAAAAAAAAAGAGGATAACCAAATTACTAGAATCAGAAATGAAAAAGGAGAATTCATATCAAATGAAGACTAAAGGATTTTGTTAAAAACTTTTGCCCAATTATATGCCAGCAAAATTAACAGCTTAATGAAATGTTGCATGTACTTTGGGATGAGGTCACTATTATTATTTTTACTTAAAGCCCACAGATTGGTACTGTAACACATTTCACTTGGCAAAGAAAGGGGGGACAAGAAGGATAATAGATAATAGAAATAATTTATCCCAAAGAAAACAAATTTATAAGGGTGTACAGAAATATAGCAGTTCTTTTTGTGGCAGCAAAGATTGGGAAATGGCTGAATAAGTTATGGTATATGAATAAGTTATGAATGTGATGGAATACTATTATACTTTATAAAACGATGGGAATAGGTTCAGAAAAATCTGGGAAGACTTGCATGAACTAATTCAATGTGAAGCAAGCAGAACCTGGAGAACACTATTTATACATTGTGGCAAAAAGCTTTGAGAACTCTAATCAGCTTGATGAATCACAATTCCAGAGGACCCACAATAAAACATGCTCCTTATCTCCTGATAAAAGGTGAAACATTTTTTCCTTCTCTTTTTTAAAATTTAATCACAGTTAAGACCAGTGCACTTGCTTCAGATTATTCTTCATATTTGTGTTCAGACAGACTGATGAACTTAATCCCAAAGAAACTAGTCAGCAATGAAGTACATATAACCTTTCCTCCCATCACTCAAAAAGAATCTTAAAAAAAAACAAACAAACCCTTACCTTCAATCTTAGAGTCAATACTGTGTATTGGTTCTAAGACAGAAGAGTGGGTAAGGGCTGGGCAATGGGGGTTAAGTCACACAGCTGGGAAGTGTCTGAGGCCAGATTTGAATCCAGAAAAAAGGTGAAACATTAAACATGTAAATTGGGGCATATTTTTTTAGACTTGGACAATATTTTTTAGACTTGAACAATATTTCTACCCCTTTAGACTTGGTCTTGGACAAATTTCTACCCCTTCATTATACATATTTGAAGCAGGTAATTTGCTCTTCTTTCTCAGTGTGAAGGGAGGAGAAATTTTTTGAAAGCCCATCCAGCAATCTCTCGAAGCTGAGGGTTGTTTTGTTGTCTAGATGTGATGGTTTAGATGAATAATGATGAGATGGGAGACAACTGAGTGCTCAGACCTGGAGCTCAGGCGTCACAGAGCTGTTCTGCCTGGCTCAGGGTTCGTGTTTATTATATAGTTCAGTGGGTACATGCTTTTTGGACACACAATCATTTTTCACTCATACATGATATGCAGGTAATTGGATATGTCATGCATTAACAAACTGCTTAATCAACATTCTGTGATCATATACCATGTTGCTACAACAGAAAAGTACGTGATAGAGATAAATGATATGAACAGGGTAACCAGGGGGTCAGTTCCTGCTGACCTGTGGGATGACCAGCTAAGAGAATCATTGTTGCCTTTGATCAGCTTTCACAATCAATCAGCATTACTTAGGAGATGTCCAGGTACAGGGTTAAAGGGTAATTTAAGACAGACCAGAATCAGGTATCTTTCTAATTTCTGAGTTGCATTTTTCTTTATGTTTTACTCAGGCACTTAGTGATGTTGCTTTGGTTATCATATACAAGTGGATTCAGTGAAGTGTGTCAGCAGCTTGCATTTTAGAGGAGTGATTGATGTGGTGCTTGTGTGTCTGGCTAGCAATAGGTGTGGGGCAACTAAGTGTACCTCTGCTGAGAGAAGAAGGAGGGGGTAATGGGTAATAATCTTTAGGTTTTAATTCTGTGAATATGATCTTTGGGGTATTATTCTAGGGGGATAAAAGTGGGCATGTCTAAATCCTGTGAATATTTGCTCTCGTATTACTTCTTCTGTAACTGGGGAGAGAACAACAATCCTAGTCAGTAGTAAGGGAAGTTATTGGGAGAAGTCACACAGAGGGGGTTCAGTGGATGCCTTATCTTTTCTGAAGGCAGCCTTCATCCCCCAACTGCAACTTTGTCAGACATGGGTATGATGACTCTCCACAGAAAATGAAGGATAAGAAGCATCCAGATTTTCGTGGTAGAAAAATAATAAAAGTTAATTTTAAAAAATGAGTCAGTATGTTGTCATCTTTTTTCAGTCATTATTACATTTATTTGTAATAAATAATGTCCCCCAATCAAAAAGATGGCTCTTAACTGCATTTCAGATCTTTATGCTTGTTTGATTTAATAAATCATTTAAGGATTTACATTAAGGAGTTAATTAATAATAGCTCTAGTTTGAGGGTAGGTTTAAGAGGAGTCAGACAGGAAAAGATGAAGTGTTAGAAGGCTTTGATCAGACTTTCAGAGATATGTATTATGTAAGTAGAATAATTTGGGGTGATTCTAAAAACAAAGGAATTACTAAGGATTTGGGGTGTTGAGCTGTTTGAACTAGAAAGTCACAGGGAAAACCAAGTGAATGACAAATAATAACTAACATATAGCCCTTTAAGAGATTTTCACAGTACTTTATAAATATCTCATTTTATCTGCAACAATCCCAGGAAGTGGGTGCTATAATTATGCCTATTTTTTGCAGATGAGGAAAACTCAGGCTGAGGGCATCCTAGGAACATCTAACAAGTGTCTGAGGCCAGGAACCTGGGAAGACGTGTATATATTGATGCAGAGTGAAATGAACAGAACCAGAACAGTATATTTTAAAAGGTCTTTTTGACTCCAGGTCCATTGCTCAATACAGCTAGTTTTTTTGGGGGGGGGGGGTTCAATGTGTATATATCATTCCCCCCAGGTAAAATGGAAAAAGCTGAGGTAGAGAAGCTATTAGCCTGATCCTGAGCTTTTCAAGAAAGTCTGGTAGGTAACTGCTATCAGGACCTGGAGAGAATGCTATACCTAGATGGATTGAAAATCAAAGGAAAAACAAGGCAGTGATGGTGGCAATATTATGAAGAGCATCCTGGTAGCCTCATATAGTACAGGGCCTGTGACGTGGAGAAAAGCCTGCTGGGGAGAGAACTGCGTGCAGTCCTAGAAACAAGGACCAAGGGCATATAGTCTTTTCTCATGGAGCTGGTTTTCTGTGATTGCAAGAAAATGGAAGGAGCACAAGAAAGCTATATGCCATGTCAGGCAGTCTGTTCATAATGGAATTGGTTTCTGGGAGGCAAAACAGACTAGATCTGAGGAGGGTGATAGTGGCAAAGGTGGTTTTTGTGTTAGGCAACCTAGGACCCTGAATCACCTGGATTAGATTAATTTGACAAGCATTTATTAAACCTATAGGCACTGGGCGTACAAAACAATATAAAGCCTGCTATAAATATATATATATATATATAGACATGCGAACCAAATTTCTGTTTTAGCTATGTTCCAGGGAAATATATCTTGTGGAATTGTGGTTGGTCAGTATGTTGATCAGAATGACTAAGAATGTTTCATCTTTATAATATTGCTGTTAATATATAAATGGTTCTGCTCACTTCCTGACTTCAAATCCTACCTCAGACACTGACTAACTCTGCGCTCAAGCCATGCAAGGTTATTTAAGGTTTGCTTATTTTTTTTTTTGAGTCAGATTTATTGAAATCAGATCATTTAGAATTGGAAGGGAGATGTTCTTATCCAATCCCATTATTTTACAGCTGAGGAAACTAAGGCTTAAAGGGGCAGTGGCTTCCACAGAGAGAGCAAGTAGCAGATCAGGGATATGAAACTTAAGTTCTAAGTCTGGACCCTGTACTCTTTCCACTATACCATATAATGGTCCAGTAGTGTTTCTTTTTATGCTATTTATACTTCTGTGTAATTTGAATCTATTACCCTAAAAACTCCAAACCTCAGCAAAACTCTGATCCCTAGCAAAACAATCATTCCCAGCACCCTACTCACTTCCTGCCATTACGTGTTGATGTGCTGATGTAGACAGGAGATAAATTTGGTGGAGTTCCGTCTCTTGGGCTCTTTTCCTTCCAGTGGCGGCTTTGGTGGAGTGGGCTTTTTGAGTAGGTAGAAAAAACGTAGTCATATGGTTCTATTTTGTCAGGTAATAAATTGTATAAATATAATGCTTGAAGTATTGGACATGAATTTAACTCCTATCTGGGATTTGAAACTTAAATTCTGACACAGTTTGTTAAACTTAGAACACAATTACGCTATAATTTTTATATCTTTATTTTTGTGATACTGTTGATCAAAATTCAGAGGCCATGATTCAGAACACAATCTCTTTCCTGTGGGGAAGTCCATTATGACCTGCTTTCCAGACTCCAAAACAAGGACCATTCCAAGAACTGTTTTGTGTATATTTGGAAAAGAAAGTACTGAGTATTCATCCATGCAGGCATTATTCTGTCCTCCCAAAGATCTGTTATTTCAGGGCACTCATGCTCCTAGTTTGGATGAGAATTGCCAAGGCCAAAAAACTCGCTCACCTGACGACCCTTCTATTAATCATGAGTCTCAATGGACATAGCTGACTGATCTGCCAGCTAAAGCCACATAGTCTACTCTGGGCAATCTCTCATTTTGAAAAAAGATCCGTAGCATCAAATACTGAGTCAGTGAGTTTCCCTTCTTAGCATGTCTTCCTTCATCTTTAACAAGAAGAAGGTGTTAGATGTTTGCCATAATTAAAAAAATTTAAACTTAAATTTAAAATGTAAGAAAGTCTTTTATTGAAGTGAAAGAGTCTTAACAGTGGAGGTGGAAAGAAGGTCAAGAAGTCAGTCAAAGAACACCAATTAAGCACCTACTACATGCCAAATACTCTGCTAAATACTGGAGGTACATGAAAAGGCAAAAAACCCAGCCCTGTTCTTAAGGAACTTGCAGTCTAATGGGGAGGACACCGTGCAATTTACCCTATTGAGAAACAAGATACGTCTTGGGGATAGTCTCAGAGGGAAGGAAGAAGAAAACAAATAATTATGTTTGTATGTGCCAGGCACTGCACTAAATCTTATCAGATCCTCAAAGCAACCCTATGAGGTAGATTCTATTATCATTCCCTTTTTATAGTTGAGGGAACTGAGGCAGACAAAGGTTAAATAACTTGCCCACGGTCACATAAAGTGTCTGAGGCAGGATTTAAATGGAAGTCTCCCTGATTGCAGGCATGGCACCTCTGTCCACACTACCTTGCCTTTTAAGTGACTCTGAGACATCTCCCAGGACTCTCTACCCCAACTTCCTCGGACACCCCCCACTTCCTTTGTGGGAAGTGCCTGAGAAGATATAAAAAGAAGAGAGCGCTGGGAGTTTTGATGCCTTTTCTAGGGAAGAGCCTTACTGGGGCTAAGAGCCTGTGGTCCCTCCTTGCATACCTGCGGGAGATCTGATTTTCTGTAGCCTTCCAAGACCTTTATTTTCCTGGCCCCATAGACCTAACTGGCTATCCCTAAAGTCTGGCTTCATTCAATTTAAAACTATTCCTAGCATAATTATAGGTTAGAAGGAAAAGCCTGATCAATTTCATTATCGGGCTACCCAGAGTGAAAAGGGACCCCCGGCTACCTTCCCTTCCTCTCCCTACATTTCCCCATCAACACTACCTCGCTGCCTAAGACTAAGGGGATTTGGGCTTTTTGGGAAAGGCATAATTTTATTTTTTCAAACCCTTACCTTCCATCTTAGACTCAATACTGTGTATTGGTTCCAAGGCAGAAGAGTGATAAGGGCTAGGCAATGGGGGTTAAGTGACTTGCCCAGGGTCACACAGCTGGGAAGTGTCTGAGGTCAGATTTGAACCTAGGACCTCTCATCTCTAGGTCTGGCTCTCAATCCACTGAACCACCCAGCTGACCCTGAGAAAGGTATAACTTTAGCTGAGACTCCAAGAAAGCCAGAATCTAAGAGGCAGAGAAGGCATGGAGGCAAGCTAATGAAAACATTCAGGAAATAGTTTCCTTTGCAAAGAACAGCCAGGAGGTTGGCTGGGGTCACTGGATTACAGAGAATATGGAGGAGAATAAGATTTAAGAAGATTGGAAAGATAGGAAGGGGCCATGCTATGGAGGGTTTTGTATGCCAGAGGATTTTGTAATTGATCCTTGAGAAGATAGGGCCCAGTAGAGTTGTGTGTGTGTGTGAGAGAGAGAGAGAGAGAGAGAGAGAGAGAGAGAGAGAGAGAGAGAGAGAGAGAGAGAGAAAGAGAGAGAGAGGGAGAGAGGGAGAGAGGGAGAGAGAGAGAAAGAGAGAGGAGAAGGAGAGAGAGAGGAAGGAAGGGAGAAAGGGAGAGAGAGAAAGAGAGAGAGAAAGGAGAAAGCATGGGAGAAAGAAGAGAAAGCATGGGAGAAAGAAGAGGAGGGGAGAGAGAAAGAGAGTTGGAGAGTTAGGATAGATCACTTTGGTAGCTGAATTAAGGATGAACAATAGTAGGGAGAGGTTAGGTGGGGAGACCAACTAGAAGGCGATTATACGTCCAGATGTGAGGTGATGGGGACCTGTGTTGGGTTGGTGGCAATGTCACAGGAGAGAAGGAGGTATATACAAGAGATGTCATAAGGTAAAATTGAATGGACTTGGCAAAAAATTGGATGGGGTTGGGGAGAGGGTGAAATAGTGTGAGGAGTCAAAGCTGATAAGGAGCTTGTAAGCCTGGGTAACTGATAGGACTGTGGTCGCCTAGACAACAATAGGGAGCTGAGGAAGAGATCATGA
Source organism: Monodelphis domestica (assembly GCF_027887165.1). Classification (NCBI taxonomy): domain Eukaryota; kingdom Metazoa; phylum Chordata; class Mammalia; order Didelphimorphia; family Didelphidae; genus Monodelphis; species Monodelphis domestica. The sequence continues at coordinate 339,960,636 of NC_077230.1, forward strand.
GTTCACTTTTGGGCACTGAATTTAATATTTCTGCAGGATAGCCAAACTGAGATGTCCCGTCCAAAAGGAGAAACGAGGCTGAAGGTTTGGGAGAGAGGTCAGGTCTGCCTAAGTAGATCTGAGCATCTGCACAGAGATAATGAAAGCATTGCCTAGAAATCATCAGAATCATGGGAGTTGATGAAATCAAGGTAAATAATATAGATAAAGAAGAGAAAATTGTCCAGGACAGAACCTTTAGAAGTACCTCTCCAGTTATTGGTCAAAGACTGGATGTAAATGTGCCCGAAGACAGAGAAGTCGTCGGAGAATTAGGAGAACAAAAAGGGTGATGTCACTGACATACAGAGTGAAGAGAGCATGAAGGAGAACAGGGTCTTTGGTAGTGTCAAATACAGAAATTGAGAAGGATGTGAGTTGAGAAAAGGTCATTGGATTTGGCGATTAAGAGATTATTAGTAAATTTGGAGAAAGAAGTTTCAATTGAATAAAGATGTCAAAAGCCAGACTACAAAAAGTTAGCAGAGAGGAAAAGAAGTACAGGCACCTATTTTAGACAGCCTTCTCCAGAAATTTAGCCATAAAAGGGAGAAAAATATAGCGCAATTACTAAAAGAGATAGAGCAAGTGAAGGTTTTTGAATATAGGGGAGACATTGGAAGCAGTAGAAAAACTGCCAGTAGACAGAGATTGAAGATTAGTAAGAGTAGAGATGAAAAAGGGGGGGCCATCCACTGGAAAAGATGAGATTGAATGGGATCACTTCATGTGAAATGGGCAAAAGAGGACGTAATAGCAGAAGGGATCTGTGAAAGATGAAGAAAGATTTGAGAAAATGGGATAAAGAAGTTCTTTTCCTTCATGTTAAATGACTTCAAAAACAATATTTTTTTTTAGTGAAATATAAGTTCTCAGCTGAGAGGATGGAAAGAAGAGGTGTTACGGAAAGTTTGAGGAGGAATAAAAAGGTTTAGAAGAGCTGTCGTGAATGGGCTGGCTAATTGAATAGGGAAGTACAGTTGCTGTTGTGAGGGCCCAGTTGAGATTATGTAATATAAATTTGTAGTGGACCCAGTCATCATAGTTTCATGACTTTCTCCAGTGTATTTTTTTTATTTAAAGCAGCATGTGAGTAGGATAGAAATACTGAGTGATGCAATCCGAGGCTGGGGTTTGAAAGGACAAGATCTTTGATAGGATAAAAGGGCAAGAAATGCAAGAAGATTTGACACAGTCAAGAGAGATCCATGTTCAGATGCTGGCTTTGATATTTTATAGCTATGAGACCATGAAAAAGTAATTTAACCTTAGCTTTGGTTTTCTCATCTATAAAATCGAGAAGAAAAACACAGCTTTTGCAGGCTTATGATGAGTCAAAAAAAAAAAGATTCGATATTTATTAAGCACTTACAATAGATATAAGCACTATACTAAGCCCAAGGAAAACAAATACAAATAAAAAGAAATAGAGTCCTCAAGGATTTATATCTTAATGGGGATAGAACACAAAAAAGGGAGTCCAGGAGAGTGTGATGGGGCAGGAAAAGAAGGCACATATTCATGAGGAATGGTGTAGAAGGAAATATACATGGCCACGAGCAGGACCAGGAGAGGAATAAAGGAGTGACCATGGTTGGCCTGAGTACTTCCTTAAAATGGAGATTTGGGGACGAAATGACCAATCAGAAGAAGGGTAGAGGAATTTAAGTGGCTGGGATAAAATTAAATTGGGAATTTAATTCTTGGTCATCTAGGCTAAGGCTTCAAGAAACCCATACAGAGAAATAGTGTGGAATTAAACAATGTGAAAGCTAGAATTGACCTAGAGATCATTCAATTCAACTTCCTCTTTTTTATAGGTGAGCCAATTAAGGTCTATGCAATAGACTTATCTAAGTCATCCGATTTGGATACTAGTCAACTAGTAAACCCAGGTTTCTTGACTCCTGGACTCTATCTCTTGCCACTGTCACAGTTAGTGGGAATAGTTGTTTTGAAAATGTGTGCCACTTACATATGGGGTACTAGGCTAGACTAGGCTCAATGAAAATCCATGTTTACCAGTCAAAAAACCTCCATGCTGTGTTTGACATTCTGACATTGGTCAATTGGGTTTTGTCATATTTAATAAATACATTTTTATTAATATCTTTTCTTTTTATACCACCAGCACTTCCCAATGTATAAATCTAATATTTATCCCGTGTTCCACACCCATAGACTCCCACCTCCACAAAGAAGCACAAAATGCTGTTTTCTCATGTTTTCTTTGGGGCAAAGCTTGGTCATTATAATCTCACAGCATTCAGATCTGATATGTTGGCATTTTTCTTTTCTTTTCTTTATTTTAGTCATGTTTATTGTTTATCTCATTTTGCTTTCTTCACTTTATAGCAAATCGCATTTCCTGTGCTTTTCATCATATTCAGTTTAAAAAAGCATAGTAATATTCCATTTCGTTCATGTACCACAATTTATTCAGCCATCCCCCATTGGTGAGCGTCTACTTTGTTTCTGGTTCTTTGCAATTACAAAAAGAGCCGATATAAATATTTTATCATATGTGGGTCCCTTCTTTCCCCTTACTCCTTTGGTATAAACCTAGTAATGGAATCTGAGTCTGAGAATGGGCATTTAAGTCACTTTCTTCACATGACTCCAAATTGCTTTTCAGAATGGTTGCCTCAGTTCACAGCATCTGACTTTTGACATTTCCAATGCTAATTATCCCGTCTTTTGTAATCTTTGCCAGTCTGCTAGCTGTGAGTTACAGCCTTAAGATTGTTTTGGTTCATCTTTCTCACATTAGTGATTTGGACCATTCATTCATGTGACTGCCAAAATTTTGTAATTTGTCTTGAGAACTGTTCAAAATCCTTTTATGTATTTGGAAATGGCTTTTTCTCTTATACATTTTTATTAATTGTCTATATCTCTTAGATATTAAAATTTTTAAATATAAGGAACAGCACAGTGAATGAAAATGCTATGGTCATATAAGAATGGGAACATGGATTCTAAAGCTTATAATGAGCTGATGTTAGTGAAGAAAGGTAAGGAATTGGGGCAGCTGGGTGGCTCAGAGCCAGGTCCAGAGACAGGAGGTCCTGGATTCAAATTTGACCTCAGGCCCTTCCCAGCTGTGTGACCCTGGGCAAGTCACTTAACCCTCATTGCCTAGTCCTTATCGCTCTTCTGACTTGGAACCAATACACAGTATTGATTCCAAGATGGAAGGTAAGGCTTAAAAAAAAAGATTAAAAAAAAGGTAAGGAATAACAGAAAGCTTTATTTTTTTTTGGGTGTGTTAGGAGGTGGGGGATCTAAGAAGATACAGGGCTGCTATTTGAAGCAAACAGCAAAATTATAGTGCTTGGTTTGGTTCTCATTGTTTCCATTTTCTTTGCAAAGAGAATGATCTGTGAACAAAAATGGCTAAGAGGGAGTTCATGACCCAAGGTGAGAGGGGAGATAGAAAGAGGGCACTTAGCTACCCCAGAGGAGTTTAAATCACCAAATCTACAGGAACTACATTCTAGGGTACTGAAAGAATGGGCAGATTGTAATTGCTATGCCATTTTGTGTTTGTTTTTTTTTAGATTGTGGCAAAGAGGTATTTAAGGATTGAAGAAGGGGTAAATTAATTTTTTTTTAGGGACAAAAATGGTATCCACAAACTATAGAGCAGAGAGTGTGACTTTGGTCCCTGGTAAAATTCTAGAATATGTTATTTTATTAAAGAAATAGTTAATTGACATCTAGAAAAGGAAGCAATGATCACAAAGTCAGCATGGTTTCACCAAGAAAGGTCACACCAGACATATCTCATTTATTTTTGACAAGGTTAATCAAATAGTTGATCAGGAGAGTAGCATACATTTTAGCAAATCATTTGATTAATAGATACTAAGTTAATGTGACTGCCTCACTGTCTCTTCCAAAGTTTTTGAAGTCTAGTGGCAGTGGATGGCCTCAGTGTCCCAAAGTAGAATGGATTTCTCTTCCTGCAGGTCTTCAAGCAAAGGTTTGAATGACAATTTGCTGAATATGTAGTAGTGGATTCTTATTTGGGTATGGATTGAACTAGATGGCCTCTGAGTGCCATTCCAATTCTAATATTCCATGGCTTTGTGAAAACCCAAATCTCATAAGACCCATTGTATTTACCATGGTGTAACACTTTTAAACCTTGGCTCTAGGTTAAGCACCACGGCCATTTAAGCAGGGAAAGTAACTTAGATAAAAAGTTACCACCTTAATTTTTTTATCCCCAAAAGGCCGCCCTACTTTGGATGCCCCCTTGTGGTATGAGAATGACCCAGTTTTCCAGAAGGCTGTGCCAACACAGCACATCTTTTCAAGCTTTAAGTAAGCATTAGTAAAATATTTTTTAAATACACAGAAATTTTTTTTAAATTCATAAAGGGATACAAGGCAATTTTCTTTCTACCTTGTTCAATTTAAATATACTCTTTAAATATATTTTATAATCTTTATAATATAAAATATAATTTTTATGTTATATGTATACCTAACAAGTCCATGGTTTCACATATAATCCTCTCTTTTGTTATTTGAAGATTGGGATGTTTTGTTTATTAATGATTGTTAAGTTCATAATACATTTTTATTAAACCCCTACCTTCCATTGTAAGTATTGGCTCCAAAGCAGAAGAATGGTAAGGGTGAGGCAAATAGGGACTTGCCCAACTAGGAAGTAGTTTCAAAATACATTTTCTAAAATTTTAAGACCTTTTATTATATATATTTTATAAGCATGTATACATACATGTGTATGTTACACATAATATATACACATATATGCACAAGTAGGACAACTTGATCATTTAAAGTTATGTCTTTAAAAGTTTGAATCGACATTGAATAAACTCACTTAGCTGACCAAGCAGACAAATATAATAAAGACTAGGAGTTTTTTTCTTGGTCTTTATTCATTTTTTTAATGGATGCAGCACAAGAGAGGAGCATTGATTTTTAAATCTTAGTAGTTATCCATTCAACCAATATGCATGAAACTGCAGTTCAGAAGAGCTGGATGACTTGCCCAAGGCCACACAGGGAGAGCAGATAGCACAGCTGGAGTTCAAGCCCAAGACTTCTGACTCCGAAGCCAGTGATCTTCCCGCCGCAATGTGTCTTCCATTTTTTAGGGAATCCAAACTGGTAGAGTTCAAGCTTCAGATAAAGGCTGGGCAAAGACGGCCTCTTCAATCACTTCCAGTTCTGAGGTTCTGCTCCCTGTGGATCCTGTGCTCAGCACTGGTGGGGAGTGGGAGGAGGAACAGGGAGGAACACCAAGATGACCAAGATGTGGTCCTTGCCCTCAAAAAGCTGGTCTAGTCAGCAGGCTTTAAATAAGTGCCCACTATGTGCCAGGAGTACAAAGCAAAGCACAAAAGTCCCTGCCCCCAAGCAGCTCATAAGGTAGGGCAATGAGGTGGCTCAGTGGATAGAGAGCCAGGCTTGGAGATGGGAAGCCCCGAGTTCAGATCTGGCCTCAGCCTTTTCCTATCTGTGTGACCCTGGGCAAGTCACTTAACCCCATGACCTAGCCCTTACTGCTCCTCTGCCTTGGAACCAATACTTAGTATCAATCCTGAGACAAAAGATAAGGGTTTAAATAAATAACTTTAAGATAACTGCCCAGGGATTTAGGCAGAGAAATGTTCATATTGAGTTGTCGAGGAGAATTTTTCTTCAGCAAACACTTGGGTATCTAATAAAAGGCAAACTTGGAAAAGGCTATTTCAAACTTACTTTTCTCTATGAGCACTGAAAATGCAACGTCCTGAGATCTGCTCTGGGGGAGGCCCAGGAGCTCATTTAGTCCTGAACAAGAGCCCCTCTCGAGCATCTCTGACAGTTTTAGGAGAAACATTCATCCATTGCTATTGTTTTGCTTTCTGAGCCCAAGAAGAACACCTTCATTCCTCTTTCATGTGACAAGCCTTAAAATACTTGAAGGCAGCCACCACGTTCCCCAAGACTTCTCATTTCTAGGTTAAATATCCCCAGTTCCTTCCACTCCTCTTCGTAGGAACGGTCACATTCAAGTTTGCAATAAAAGATAGTCCAGTGTTGTTAATCTTCACAGCCCTCCTCTATATATTATATATACATTTATATATAATTAGCTTGTATTTCACATAACTTAAATAGGGCACATAATTAATTATTGAAGAGAAACTAAGCAGCAAGAACAGCTATAGAGCTGATCTTTGAAGTCAGGAAGACAGGGGCTGGAAGTCCCATCCGACATGTACTAGCTGAGTGACCCTGGCAAAGTCACTTGACCTTTGATTTCCCTCCCTGTTTCCCAGCTCCAGGCAGCCCTCTCAAGACAGATGCTGATTCTATTGATGATTTATTTATTGCTCCTCCCAGGATCTCCTCACACCAGTGAAAGCAGAAGTCTGGTAGTGGGATAAAAGTGATTGAAAGAAGAGGTGCCCACGGAGCGCATAATTCCGGGGAATGAGCAAATGGACAAACAACCACGTGCCTTGGCAAACTGCCCTGCACAAATGCCGTCTATTCCAAACAATTTGGGGTGTGTTGTTAGCCTGGGCAGGAGCCAGGCCCTGCCGCTGTTTTCTGATAGAAACACCTTTGGTCATTTTGCCCTTCAAATGAAAGGGCTGCCTCAGGTGACCCGAACCTACCCAAAGTACAGGTGTGTTTGCAGAAGCTTTTCCTGCAAACTCAAGCTGCACGCAGTGATCCGTGCCGTGTCCTGTCTGTATGTCTCAACTGTTTTACCATTTGAAGCTCGGTCACGTAGTCATGGCAGAAACACCATTTGGTAATTGACACGTTCAAGTCAACAGCTATTTTAAGAGCCCGCTTAAGTTCCAAGCGACATAGTAGATGCTGGGGCTATAAGGGGGGAAAAGCCAGGCCTTCCTTTCCTCCAGGGAGCTTATGGTCAACGGGGTGATAAAGCACAGGAAAAATACAAGGCAGTCATGGGGGGAAATTCAAAGTGTCCCGAGAAAACTGGAGCACGATGAGTCGCGTTGGTCTGAGGCAAGGGGAGGAAGGAATCGGGTAGAGATGAAGAAGGAAGAGCACTTTCTAAGCCTAGGAAATGGCCCGCACAGAGCTGGGAGAGAGGACCGGCCCGCTCTGGCAATCCAGGAAGATCTGAAGCCCAGTGATGTCAAGTTCCAACAGAATGAAGAATGCGTGTTTTATCCTCTCTAAAACAAGGTTTTTGAGCAGGGGAGGGGGATGGTCGGATGTGAGATCAGCATGGAGCCTGGAAGCTGATCCAGCCCAATTCCCCTCCTATTATAGATGAAGAATTGAGGTCCAGAGAGGCGGAGCACGCTGCTCAGTCACCGTTAGCTGTCAGAACCAGGGTTTGGACCCAGGCGCTCCGATTCCAAATCTAATGCCCTTTCCACTAAAACACGTGGCATTCTGGGCGTTAGAAAGGTTATTTTTTTGTTGTTAAATCCTTGCCTTCTCTCCACTGTGCTACCTAGCTGCCCCAGGAAGGTTACATGCTCCTCCTCTGGGCAAGGGGGCCGAGGCCCCGGAATAGGTCCTGAGTGCAGGAGAAGAGGCTGAAGGCGAGGGAGCCTGTATACAGAGAATCAGCAGGCAAGAGCCTGACTCGGGAGAGATGTTCTTGTTCTTCGGACTTACATGTGAAAATAGCCCGGTGGGAACCCCAAACAAAGTGACACCTGACAGTGTTACTTACGCCTTCAAGAGCTAATTCGCCTATGAATGAAAATATCATGGGAAGACGTTTGGAGCTTTTCTCCAAACTTCCTTTTTCACTCATTTGAACTGAATGGGATTGCCCATTAAAGAAACAAGCCCAGGCTGACCAAATGGAAGGGAGCTGGTGAGGAACTCCTTCTATTTAAAAGGGACCCAGGTTCAGAGTCCCAGAGAGGACTGGCCTTGCTCGTAGGAAGTGAGGGGGTCAGGATAGTGCGCATCGCTAGCCTCCGATCCGGCGCTCCTTCCACGGAACTGTGCTGTTCTGTGATTCCGAAGTATCACGAAAGCATTTCTACCAGATCCTTGAAGGCTATGCCAGCGGAGAACACACTCCTGCAGGTCCTACCACGGTGGAAAGGCTTCTGGGTCAGGACAGCGACAGATGATCGCTCATCTGAGAACGAGCCCTCTCCTGTGGGGAAAGGACTGGCCATCAAGGATAAACTCTACTGGCTGCCATACCTCCCACAACCGTTTACTGAAGAAGAGAGAAGCTAGGATGGTGGAAGGGATAACATCATGGACCCCTGGAGTACTAAGAGGTGCGATTAGGGTCTATTTAGAACACATGCACACAATCTATCTGTCCATATACAGGGTCTTCTAATGGAAGATGACATCAGTGAAGGTGGTTAACAATCTGATGGCAAGTTTGTGGCTGAAGGGAACAGCTACTCAACTCTAGAAGAGACATTTCTACCAGCTGTCCTAGTCCCTCGATCAGAAGGTCTCTTAGTTATATGATTTGGAAGGCCCTTGATTGTTCTCTTTCATTTTTCTCCATCTCTCCCCTTCAATCCTCTCCAGAGCTTAGCTTTTGTAAAAATAGTTAACAACTGTCACTTGAAATTGAAATCGAATGTAATGAGTCCTTTCCAGCAGCATTTTAATAAACATCATTCAAAAAAACAAGTCTTTACACAGGAGACCTCAATTTCACATCATTTTTTGAAAAGTCTTAGTGATGGGAACTATAAGACAGCATCCCCAGAGAAATTTGACATTTGGAGAAAACAAGTGCAAGTGGTATTCAGAACATGAGGTAAATGAGCTCAGTGATGGCTTCACATCCATCTGGACTGCAATTTAACAGTATTAGTCTTTGAAAATCATTATGCATTTTTATTATTTCTATTCATGTTATGCAGCCAAGGAAGGAAATGGCTGAACATCAAAACCATCAACATTATACCTGAAAGACAAAATAACATTTAAAAAATCAGAAAGGCTATAATAATTTAGTTTTGTATATTTAAGAACTATGTATGTTCAGAAAAATTTCCCATGGCAAGACTTTATAGTGCTTATAGCATTTGTTTATTTTTATTTTCCTTCAAAACAAAATTCCTAAAGCAATCTATCCCTATAGGAACCAAGATAATTCCAAAGAAAAAGTAATGGGAAGAATTATGAGTCAGAGTCCCTGCTCCAAGTCTGACTTGCTGAACTGTCTCCATCTCTAAGAAGGCAATGAGTGATCTTTGTCCTTGCTAATCCCAGAGACTCCGTGAGTTAAATCAGAATTTCTGAAAACACCTTGGGAGTTTTGTCTTGTAAAAACACACATGATACAAGATGGTCCTAGGACTATTCTCTGACACACACATATTTTTCCCTTTAAATATAACACTACAATATCTGACATATAGATGAAAAGTTTCCAACAAGTTCAGTGGCAAAGAGCCAACTCTCACATGTAAATATTTCCAAAAAATTCATTCCAAATTTTTTTTTTACCTTCATTTTTTTAAATCCTTAGAATCGATACTAAGAATTACTTTCAAGGCAGAAGAGTGCTTGGCCTTAGGGGTGATAGAAGCTTTAGAATCTCAGATAATAATAAATCCTCAATCATGGGGAGGGTTTATGGTTTGAAAACATCAAGTTAATACAACAGATAGCTTTTGGGGTTTGTTTTTAAGTTCAGTGATCATATTAGACAGAGCATTATACTGTACTAACACACCAAAATAGAATTAGTTTGTAGGATACCAGTTTAGAAGGATTATTCTTTGCTAAAGCAGCAGCAATTGAATTCTAGGGTTGTGACAATATTCAGATGTTGCACCATCCAGGATGGCACCAGTCCACTCTGCAGCTTGGGACTCCAGAAAGGGCAGTCAGAAACAATGTCACTAATTTCCTCAGCCCATTTCTGTTTTCTTGATGAGGTCACCGCTAGGATGTAATCATTACCTTAAGAATCGCCTTCTATCAACTACCCCTCATTTTCAGCAAATGCTGTATGCCAGATTTCCATGCTATGAAACCCACAAATTAGGGACAAATCTAGTATAATTTCTGCTACTTCACATTTACAACATTCTGGGTGATTTCTGTAGGGGATGGAGAGGATGCTCATGAAAACCTCACCTATCTGGAATGATCTCAGGGATCACTTGGAAATTGTAATCTTCCCTGCTTAGGAAGGAAAGAAAGATGGTGTAGAATGGAAAAAAGAACCCTAGACTTGGAGTCCAAAGATCTGGATTCCAGTTCCTCCCGACAATTAATAGTTGTGCGACCTTGGGCCCACAGGTCACCTCTCTCAGCCTTGGTTTCTTCAGCTGAAAAATGAGGATGTTGCTCTTGATCATTCTCAGGGGTCTCTTCCAGCTCTCTAACACTGTGTAATACTATAACTGACTCACAAGATGACTGATTCTCTTTCTTTTCCTAGTGAGCTGTCATCTCTTTTATTCGTCCAGTTTGTAATCTTTGGGATTTGATGAACTTAAATTTTTGTCTCTTTGAGACCACATTATTCCTATGATCCCTCCATTTTCTCTCTTCTGTCTTAGCTTTAATTTTAACTTCATTAAATCTTGGCTCTAAATTTTACTCCTTCACCTCAACAGACATACATTCATTTTACAAATGAGAAATCAGGCCCTGAAGACAGAAAGGACTTGCCCAAGGTGACAAAACTATTTACAGTCAGTTCTAGAATAAGAACCCAGCTCTCCAGGCTCCCAGCCCATTCACCCTTGTTGAACTGCTCTTCCTACCTTTGGATCACACTTTTTTCCATGAGCCTACATCTCTGACCTTATATTTTATGTCAGTGGTAAACTAGGATTTCTCTTTACATATTTTTATTTTAAAGACTATGTTTATTTCTTGTGTTGACGTATACCTGTATTCTTTAAACATATGCTAACTTGTAGAACTAAAAAGACTGAACCAAGAAGCATTACAAATTATCATAGCACATGTGAGCTTAGAGACCATCTGGTATGTAAAGCCAGGCGCTCTCCTTCAGTTCTAATATTCCCTGAAATCACATGCCTCAAGTTGTTAACTTACAATGCACAAAAATGTTAAGTTACTCTAGGAAGACCCCTTCGATATGTTCTAATATTGAAGCTTGAGAGTCCAGTGGACTCTGCCATTGCCTTAAACTCAAACGATTCTTCCAGGCCAGCTAATGATAAAGTGGAGGCTTGATAATAGAATTCAAAGTTAACAACATTTCCAGAAAAATGCATGAAATAGAAATATGCTTACCTAAAGAAGGACCCAGGCAATACACAATGAAATAGTTGTAGAATAAATTCTGAAAGCACTGGAAATGTAGTGAAAGGGCCAAAACTGGATTAAATACAGCTCCTGTTAGACTTCCTCCTGTAATACATTTTAAGCAAAATGACACTAAACTAGATTTTGTATCTTTCATCCTTTGGGAACTAAAAACAGATGGCAATGACTAATGTGACCATCTTGGATATTTAGCAAATTATCTTAACAATTACAATCTCTCTAAACTTGTAAAAGAAACCAAAAGGACTTCATATGAGTATTTGTTCCCCAAACCAAGAATTGGATCTTAGAAATTACCTAATTTATAAATCAGTAAGCACTCATTAGACATCTATCATCTGCCTGGTACTGTGTTAAGAACTGGAAATACAAAGACAAAAATGAAAGTTCCTGCCCTTAATTACGGTGCTTACCTTCTGTCAGGAGAGACAACATGTTTGTAAGTCTAATTTCTTTATTGTAAGTAAGTAATGAAATGGAGACTCCCTAAGGGAGAGGGACTTAGAAGGCTTATAAGATCACAGAATTTCAGTAATTCAGAGCTCTTAAACAGATAAGGGCAAGTTTAGGTCCAAATAGTTAAGTGACTTGGCCCAAGTGATAATGCCAGATACTGGTCTTCTGAATTCAAATCCAATTTTTGGGTTTTCTTTTTCTTCCCATTATAACATCTCTGTATGCACTGCTCCGTCCCCCAAGGGTTCCGAAGTATTCAGCATACTTTCTCTTTCAGATCCTTTCTACTATAATTGGGCATTTTGGAATCACAAAATACTAGGGTACAGGATTATTACTATTCTAGTTCTTAGAAAATAATACTGGTAGATTTGTCTCTCTTACATATTTTTAAAAATTATCTTAATAATACTATTTCCAAAGCTTTTTGTAGTGTGTTAAAGTGGCAAAAAAACTTTTTGTCACAAATAAAAATAAATATCCTGTTAGCTATTAACTCTAAGTAGGGTAAAGTCCAAATAACCTTCTAAAGAAGATAAAAAGGGCACAATAGTTACTAGTTTAAAAGTGCTAATATAATAATAGAATGTATGACAGACCCCAACTTTAATTAGAATGACAAAGATGTTATTGATGACCATTATGATAATTTATTAAAATGACCACAGATTTGGAAGTCATGATTGAGCTACTCAGAGACAGTGAACATTGCTGCCCTTTCCACCAGAATCACTTAGAGTTGCAGGAGTCTGAGGTGGAGGGTCAAAGGCCATGGACCTAGCAATGGAACTCATCACTCTGGCCATCTGGAAAACACACTTCAACAACAGAATGGCCAGGACAGTTCATCTGGAACCAGATTTCTTGCTCTAACTCTGCCATTCCTACAACAGTACCATGACATTCATAGAAAGCACCCAGGTATAGACCCGGAAGGAAACAGCCCATCTGAGCCAATTCCTTCATTTTACAGATAAGGAAACTGAGGTCCAGGACGTGACTTTCCCAAGGTTTCACAAGCAGTAAGCATCACAGTACTGTTTAGAAACTAGGTGGAGACTGTGGAGTGGCCTATATACATTCCGCTATTCCATTTCCAAACCTTTGATCAGCTAGCAGCTTGCAAGCATTTCTCAGTCTTAGAAAGGTTTCCGAATCCTGAGCCTAAAATTAGCCTACTTGGGATCTGCCTGATCATGGCAAACTGAAGGTGATTTCCAATTATGTCTATTTTTTCATTAAGTCAACTTTTTTTAAGCCCTCACCTTCCATATTAGAATCAATACTGTGTATTGGTTCCAAGGCAGAAGAGCAATAAGGGCTGAGCGATGGGGGTTAAGTGACTTGCCCAGGGTCACACAGCATCTAAGACCACATTGGAACCCAGGACCTCCTGACTCCAGGCCTGGCTCTTGATCCACTGAGCTACCCAGCTGCCCCCTCATTAAGTCAACTTAAAGTATTTCACCAGGCCGTCCCCAAATACCTCATTCTACTCGTCCCCAGATCATATTTTCCGTTTCCCTTAGTCCTGTGACTCTTGAACCCCTATCAGGAGAATTGGACAATCCATTGTAGGAGGCCAATATATTAAAATACTGAGTGACAAAGGCTCACTGGAGACACTTCTTAGCAGAATGCTCATGTCAAAAGGCTTGAATGTTCACTGACACTTTCCATACCCTTATCAGATCAGTTCTAATTGGATGAACCCCAGGGACTGTCTTTAAATATATAGCTACAGTGGGGTACAATGCAGAGAAGCCCTAGGAAGAGAAGGGAACTTTTGTTCCAGTAATGTGTTTTTTGGGTTTCTAACATGGAGACAGGGGTAGTTCCAGATTATCCAGGCCAAGCTAATCCCCAGCTAAATCTTTCTAAAATTACTCAGAATGTCTACTAGGGGCCTCCTGACTGAAAGCTGGTCTGGGCAGAAAGTCAATGCCGAGGGTGAATAAAACTGCAAGTGTGGGATGGTTAGATCATCAGTATGACATAGTGAAAAAGACCTTGGACTTGGGTCTGAGGATCAACTCTGACATTTATTAGCTACATGATCTTTGAAACAAAGTTTCAGAGAAGTTCTTATCTGTTAACTGAGGATGATAACTCCTCGGATCTGTGGTGAGAAAAGTGCTTTGTAAACTACAAAAATGTAAGCTGACATTACTATCATAGAATGGTTTTTCAAAATGTATCAGACATAAAAATAAACACTAAGGTAAAGCAAAAAATTCAAACACAAACCCTGATTTTAAAAAAAGGAATGTTCAGCAACAGGCATTCTAGTTTGACAACGAAGTGGAAGTATAAATAATTAGATATATGTGTGTTTAAAAAAGGGTAAGAGTTACTTAGTCCTTAAAATATTCTCCAGTTTCCACTAACTGCTTTGATTTGGATTGTCAAAGTAAATAAGTGGATAGTAACTATCATTCCTTTACTAAAACTACATTTTACACTGTTGAATCTGCTTTTAAATAAAATAAGCTTTTTATCTCCCACACATATTCAAATGTTAACATTCTAACTAAAAAAAACCGTTATTTTTAAAAATCAGACTTTTTCAGCAATAAAAGCCAAAAATATTGGCTGGCTTTTATTACCATTAAAATTTCCACAAAAGCTTTGCCTTGTTATACTATCAAAGTATTCAGGAGCTTTGGAGAGATCACCAAAGTACCCTTGCAGCCCGTAAACATTTCCATTTGCCTTATCTAAAATGTGGCTTTGGACACTTTTAATAACCAAATTATAAGCATCAATACCAGGCAATCTCCTTAGGCAGGATCAATATCCTATATTATTTATTTTAAAAATCCCTTGAAAATGAAATTTGTGAAATCAATATAGTTTTACATCAAGCATCTCCTGAAGCTTCATTAGAATTATATAAATTATGAAAATTTAAAACAAATATTTAAAAAATAAATCACACAGTTTGGCTTTTAATATAAAAAGTAATTTTTATTAGCATTAGAAATATACATTTTTTACCTCATTTAAGACTAAACTGGCATTTCATTGAGTGTCAGTCATGATTTTTTAAATCCCCACACAATGGGCTACCGCTTTAAAAAAAAATACATGAAAAATTAGAACAATCTTCTTAGCCACCTTTCTTCCTCTGTGTAATAAAGACAACATCTGCTATTAGTATAACTTCTTTGAAAAACATCACCTCTTCTGGGGAAGAGGGAGGAGAGAAAAAGAGGGAGAGAAAATAGATCACAAAATGTCAGAAAATAATTATTTTAAATGTATTAACATGTAAAAAAATTTTAAATAATGAATGTAAAAAAATGAGAAAAGAAAAAAGGAAAAACATCACCTCTACTAATTTGATGCCAAATATCATGGGACACCAGGCACTTTGCTCCATTCCTCGTGGTCTATCTCTCCTTTTTCTCATCTGTAACAGGATAACACTATCCCCTGCAATACCTAACTGAGATTGTGAGTAAAGCACTGTGTAAACTGTCAAGCATTACAGCAATGAGGGCACTTATTGTTTTAAATGTTTTCTGATCCACTGGATAATTCAAGTCAGAATTCTAAAGCTGGAAGAGACCTTGGACAGCATCTAGTCTAACCATCTGATTTTATAGATGGAAAAACTGAGCCTCAGGGAAGGAAATTCAGAGGCATTATGTATTAGCAAGAAATCATATTATCTGTTTTTAAGCTCTATATGTTTGAATTTTTAACCAAAAGTAAATATTTTGTACGATTAAGTTTATTTTACAAAAATTTTTTAAATTTCTTTTTACTTCTACCTCCTTCCAGTTAACCCTCCTTACAGTATCAAGAAAAACCATAACTATCACGCTGATGCAATTTGATTCATTTTTATTAAATTCCACATTGTTAGATAATTGCATAATTATGAACATTTGAGACATTTCATGTTAACTTTACTAGAGGGAAAATTCCAATTTGGGGCAAGGGAGAGAGAGAGGAAAAAAAAGAGAAAGGATTTTAGGAAATCATAAGCCAAACTGAAATTCAATGTAGATTAGAAACATAGAAAATTCCTACTTTTCAGTTTCAACAATTTAAACCTTTCAATGCAAATACAATGGCACAGATTAAAACTAAAGACATTTCTTCTACATATTCAAAGAGTGGACATAAAATACAAAAATATATGCAAATTGTGTGTGCTTGTAGATGTAAAGGCTTATATTTGAAAACCTGTTATTTAGAATATATAAAAATAACTGATTTGAATTCAATCAATTTGAAAAGGACCCATTAGAATGTAGATATAGCCAACCTTTATGAGCTCCATTTTGAAAGGCAAATATAAATTCTACTTCTTCCATGAAGCCTTTCTCGACTGCTCTAGACCTCTTAGATATCCCTGATTGTCTGAACTTCTTTCAAACTGCACAGCATAATTCAGAATTTTTCTGAATTGTATCATTACCTTCTTTTGCAATGTACTAGCCAGGTAGTACAGTAGATCACCCAACTTGGAATCAGAAGACTCATCTTCATGAGTTCAAATCTAGCCTCAGACACTTACCAGCAGTGTGACCCTGGGCAAGACACTTAATAATATTTGTCTCAGTTTCCTCATCTGTAAAATGAGCTGGAGAAGGGTAACCCACTCCAGTATCTTTACCAAGAAAACTCTAAGTGGGGGCATGAAGTCAGACACAACTGAACAACATTATTTCATAGTTAATAAAATCTCATCTTCCTAACTCAGCAAATGTTTAATGAGCACTTACTAAAATAACTCATATTCATTTAATGATTTAAGGTAGGTAAAGTGCTTTGCATAGCTATCTTATTTGAGTCTTAAAGCCCTTTTGGAGAGGACCTTCATCTTATATCTTCGTGAAGGTTCAACAACTTGCCTATGATTGCATATAAATGTCAGTGGCAGGCTAGAATCCAGGTCTACCTGCCTCTAGCATCAACCCCCTGTGCCACACTTCTCTCTCTTCTGTGTGCTAGGCCCATCTTTAAGAGATAAAACAATATGGCAGACAAGAGGCAGTGAGGTGGCTCAGTGGACTGAGAGTCAGGCCTAGAGACAGGAGGTCCTGGATTCAGATCTGGCCTCAGATCTGATTCTAGGCAAGTCACTTAACCCCCATCACCTAGCCATTACCGCTTTACTGTACACAGTAACAGCAATACTGTGGAATGATCAACTGTTATAGACTTTGCTACCATCCAGGACAATTCTGAGGGACTTATGAAAAAGAATGCTGTTGCCTCCAGAGAAAGAACTGTTGGAGTAGAAATGCAGATGAAAACATGATTTTATCACTTGTTCATTTGGGTATATATTTTGGGGTTTTGGTTTTACAAGGTTATTCACTTACAAAAAAGAATAATATAGAAATGTTTTGCATGATAATAATACATGTATAACCCAGATTGAATTGCTTGCCAGTTCTGGGAGGGGAGAAGGAAGAAGAAAAGGAGACAATCTGGATCATATAACTTTGAAAAACTTATATGGAAATTTGTTATTAAAAGAAAAAAAGGAAAAAAAGAATGGGGTACCCTCCACAATAATACTAAGGTTCAGAGTGGGGTTGGTTTTAGGGAGAAAGAAAAGTTTTTCTCAAACGGGGCAGCTGAGCAGTTCAGTGGATTGAGAGCCAGGCCTCGAGATGGGAGGTCCTGGGTTCAAATCTGGTTTCAGCTTCCCAGCTATATGACCCTGGGCAAGTCACTTAACCCCTATAGCCTAGCCCTTATCACTCTTCTGGCTTGGCACCAATACACAGTATTGATTCTAAGACAGAAGGTAAGGGTTTAAAAATTAAAAAAAAAAAAGGCTTTCTTAGACATCCTATAAAGCTGTCCAGCAGACATCTAGAAGTCATCTTTGACATGGCTAGAAAGAAGGCCCTGAAGACAGGAAGAATTGGGTGCAAATCCAGTTTTGGACACAGTCTAGTCTGGGTAAAGCACTTAACCTCTTAGGGCTCTGGACAACTCTCCAAGACTTCTAAATTGTAAAACAGATGCTAACCTACATTAGTGAAGGATGCTTCCTTCACCTGGAAAGAAGCTCTCTCTGCCAATTAAAGCTCAGGCATAGCCTCCCTATCTCTGTACTGTAGAGACATGACAGCTGAATCAATAGGAGCTGAAGAGATACCAAAAGAGAATATGGGCCAATCTACAAATAGGTGGGTTTTGTAGGGAATTAATAACATACACTTTTGTTTAAATTTTCCACAGAAAATCTTATAACAAAAACATTTTTCAAAAAAAAAAAAACCAACAACTTTGTAAAGATACTGGAAGTTTGTATAGAACTTTACCTATCATGATTTAGAAAGGTATCAAACTACTCTACTTGGAACTAAGAAACTCATAGACTCAAATATTAAAACCAAAATACTGTTTAACTTGATTGTTGAAACCCTTAAAATTGGAATTAGAGCAAATAAGTACATCTTCTTTTCAATCTATGGTCAGTCAGTTATGTATAAAGTAATACCAAGATGGGATAAAAAGACCCCTGGGCTTGAAGGCAGAAGACCCAAATCTGCGTTTCTCTGGAGACATGCTAATTGGTGTGGTGACTGTACCAAGTCAGTTCATCTTTCTAAGTCCAAGCTCACTTTTACAAAGCAGGAAACACACAGAACTTGCATTACAGACCTCACAGGACAGTAAATGGTAAAGTGTAATCAAATTGGAAAAATATTGCTTTTCTCTAGTCACTGAACTATATTTTTTTAGCACAAAAACCACATTCCCAGGCGTGAGGTGGTCTTGAAATAGGCATTGCTACTTTTAAATCTCAAATTATTATGCATCATGGATCATATACTGATGAGATCACCAATTCATAGAAGGTTTGAAGAAGGGTATTATATAGTGAATCAGAGCTCTATTAAACTAGTAAACTAGTAATCCTGGCCACCCTTGGGATAAAAAGAACAGCAAAAACATGTTAATGATTTTGATACTATGATTAGGGCACTATGAGTTAAGTAAAATACTAGTTGATTACACTAGTATACTAGTTCCAAAACATCAACCTACAAATATATTCTAGGGCAGGGCTGCAGGTCATCATTAATACTGTAAATTCATGTCTAGTTATTCTTAGAGCGCATTATATTTTCTAAACCATTCCCAGGTTTTGTTGCTCTCTCCTAACCCTAACCCCCCACCCTCAAACCAAAAGAATGTTAATTGGTTTTACTGATTTTTATAGAGGGAGGATAGAATTTATGAAATCATATTGTTCTTTTATACAATGGTAGATTTGTTCAGTTTGGGGTACAAATCACGTCCCACCCACACCTTCTCATATGGGTTCCATAATTTTGCCTAAGGGTAACATGAATATACAAGATGAAAAAAGGTCTTACTTCATTATCTATTGTCCACACTGTATTCATGGGAGCAAAAAAAGGGGGGGAGGAGGGTTCTGTTCTATGTGGGCCCAGGTGAGACTGCACTCAATCCATGATATCCTGCCACATAAGGCTCAGCTGGAGAAATGGAGAAATTAAAGCTTCTTCAAAGAAAGAAAAGAACATAAGGGGGGAGAAAGGGGAGAGAGGGAGTGTGTGTAAACAAATACATTAAAGCTGTCTCACAAGTAGCTCAAATACTATCACATGGTCAAAAGAATAAACCTAGCTGATTGAGAAGAATTAGAAATTACAGAGACATGGATTTTAGTTTCAATGTAATTAAGAAAACTTCCTGATACCGAGAGCGGCCTAAATGCTGTCTCTAAAACTAGTCAATTCTTTGTAAGTGGAGGTGTTCTAGCAGAGATGTGGTGGAAAGGAATTCCTATTCAGGAAGTAGTTGGACAAGATGAACCTCTTAAGTTCCTTTCAAACTCAGAGATTTAATGATTCTGAATGAATTCCATGTAATTTCCATAGGGACCTTATGCAGAGGTGAGACTAGCAATTTTGGTGCCTATTGCCAACAACCTAGATTGAGCCTTCAGATCAATTTTGTAATAATGTGATAGTAATTCAATGTGATAGTAATTCCATTAAGATATATTCACTTGAACATGAGGGGGAATTAGTTACTACAGTGACTTGCAGATGGTGTATCTGGGACCTCTGTATTTTACCTATTGTTGTAAATGAGGGGCAGCATGTCATGGTAGAAAGAAAACTGGCTTTGAAGAAGAAAGATGGGGTTAGTCTCAGGGACATACAGGCTGTATGATCGTAGCTAGGGGAGTCATTTAATTTTCATGCTCCAGGTAATTCTCTTAAATTAGAGAAAAGGTTTCAATTTGCATTGATGAGAGTTTCCTCCTCTGAAAACCACAGGTCTAGGCCTAATTATTTTATTATTGCTAATCAAGGGATAAGTCAAAGAATTTTATGACCTCTAAATTTCAGTGCTCTGGAACAAAGTCCTTTTCCTAGTTATACTTCTGGCTTCATGATGCAGCAGAAAGAAAAATAAATACTCAAATCACAACACCTAAATCTTGTCCCTGCTACTTTTACTAACTTTATGAAAAAAGCAAGCTCTTTTGCCCTGTAAAATTCATTTTCCTCTACAATGACATGGCTAGACCAAGTGACCTCCGAAGTTCCTTTTATCTATAGATTTTATTACTTCTAAGGGGAGAACAAGTCATTAATCCAAAAGAAAAGAAAGGAACAAAAGAAGAAATCATAACACCATGAGTATAACTTGTATTACCCTGCAATTATTTATTTGGATCTGGCCCCAAAGAGTGCAGATTGTTTCCTGTTCTCCAGTGGGCTGTACCTTCTATTCAAGACCTCTTATGTGGGAGGAAGGAACCTTCTTGCCCAAAATGTGCTGTTCCCAGAAGTTCCTTCAGCGTGTTTCCTTAGTTTTAATCTTAAAGCTTCAAATCTTACCATTTCTCTATCTTAAAAAATCTTTACTTGTGTACAAAATGAAGGTATCGTAGAGCAGTCTATAAATATTGCACTGTCATAATTATTTTTGGTAGAACTGATCTTGTGAAAGACCTTGGAAATGTTTCTTCTTTAGCTAAGACTAGAATTTTGAAACTGGACTTGCCAATCCTACAATAGGTTTGCTCTTTCCTAGCTGGCCACCTTTCCTCTCTATCCACAAAAGAAAACACTGAGGAGTAGATTGTGTAAATAGCCCTTCTAAAGAGGCCATAGATACAACACAGCTTTAATTTTAAAGGAAAGTAAAGATCCTTTTCTGATTTGGAAAGAGCAATGAATTTGTTGAATTAAGGTCTCAACTCTTATTACTTACTAACTGTGTGACCTTAGCTAAGTCTCCACCTCTCTGAATCTCAGTGTCCTCAGCTGGAGAGAAAAAACAGGAACCACCTCAACAGGGTTTGGAGAAGGAAAGTGCTCTGTTAACAATACAATTCTATAGAAATGTGAGTAATTAACTATAACTTGGAAGCTACAAAGGGTGAGTCTTTAAATGGGCTTAGTACTAAAGTAGTTTCATTTTCTACTTCAACAAAGCTAAAATATAAAGACTATCTTGAAAGAATTTTAAAGAATGTGTTCAGATATAAAGATGGGTTAGAGATACCCCTATCTCCACATCAAATGTGCTCCATTTCAAACAGGTATCATTCAATACTGTTTCTTAAATCTCTGCCTTTACAGAAGATTCAACTACATTTGGGATTGGTGAAAACTGTATCATGGACAAACGGGCCAGTGTTGTTTCAAAGAAGTTACTTCTATTTGAGGTATGTTTAGATTACTTATAAATGAATTTTTAAATATCACATGATATGTTGGAGTATTTTAAAGTAACTATGCTTCTATAAGAAGCAAGTATTAGAAAAGACTAGAAGAATTTATATTGAACAGATACTCTTTGGATCTTTTGTCAGTTTTGGGTAGGAATGTGATCGTTATAAATTAAAAACTTCAAATGGAAGTGACTGTTTTGAAATAAGTAAATCCTGGTCTAGTCATTACCAACTTAAAAAACCCTCCATTTCCTTAGTTTGACCTTTAAAGTCCTTCACAACATGACTCTTTTCTTTCCAGGATTCTTACACTTTTTTTTAAACCTTTACCTTGTGTCTCAGAATTGATAGTATCAATTCCAAGGTAGAAGAAAGGTAAAGGCTAGGCAATTGGGATTAAGTGACTTGCCTAGGGTTATGTGGCTAGAAGTATCTGAGGCCAAATTTGAATCCAGGACCTCCCAATTCCACCGTCTGGCTCTTAATCACTGAACTATTTAGTTGCCTTTTTTTATACTTTATTCTCCTCTAAGTATTCTACTGTCCAAGGACCCTAATCTTCTGAACTTTTTCCATCAGCAGTCCCCAATGCCTGGATCCCTTCTCATCTCTGCAATCTGGTTCCCTGGCTTCCTTCAATACTCAGCCTCAATCCTACTTTGGGCAAGAAGCTTTTCCCAATCCACATTCTCTCCTCCTAGTATCTTTTTTTTTCTGACCAAAGACCAAAACTATGATTAGTGCTGCCGGAAGAGGGCTCGCCAAGAGCAGGAGACGTGTTTTTATCTTTATTTGTATCTTAAGCACTTGAAGCTGGCACATCTTCAGCACTTCATAAATGCTTGTGGACTGAGACAAAATATTTTCAGATTACTCTGAACCCAGCCAACTTCTCTGGAGCCAAAGAGAATAAGCATGTCTAAATCTCCCTTCTACACAACAGCTCTTTCCATGTTTGAAGACAAATATGATTTGCCCAAGCCTTCATTTCTCCAAGCAATGCCCTCTAAAATTTCTTACAGGACCCATTCATTCTTCCAGGTAACGGACCCTTTCACATCTTACAGAACCTCATCCCTCAGTTCCACCATTTGGTTGTTGTCATTAAAAATCATTTTTGCTTGGTTATGCCCTAAAATGCACTCAGAGCTGGAACTATATTATAGCCCTGTCTCTTTAGAGAGGTAAAGTGTAAAAATTGTTCTGGAATTGGCAGCCGTTGTCCTATAATGGAAAAAAAAGGTTTTCGAATCAGAAAACCTGCCCAAGTCCATATCCTGTCCCAACTGCTTACAATCTTTTAATCGGTCAAGTCATCTCCCTCCCCTCACCCAATCTGTTTCCTCTTCGGTAAAATTGGGGTGTTGTCCTGGATAATCTCAACAGTTTTGTTACAGGTTCCAAGCCCTATAATTCTATGGCTTAGATTAGAGTTTACTATGCCACTTTTGTAATTCACTTAGCCTCTCAGTCCATAAAATGTGGGTAAAAAGAATACTTAAGTTTCCTCCTTCATAGAGTTACTCCTTGTAAACTTCAGAAGCACTACAGAAATACAAGGTATTAAAAAAAATCCCATAACAAAAACAACTGGGAAATGGCTAGAACAGTGGTGATGGTGGTGCATAGATCTGTACGGTTTAAAGGGAATGGGAGTGGATGCCTAGTGAGCTGTGTGTGCTCTAGAAACAAACCTGCGAAGACCAAAAACGTGATGAGCGCTGCCTGCAAGTGGATGCGAAACTTGAGCCTGATCTCCTGGAAATGCATCATGGTACTGTGGAAGATGAAGGAGCAGAACATCTCCACGAGGAATGCCTCGGGTAGAGCGATGTGGATGGGGTTGGTACACTTCAGAGCCCTCTCGGGATAGTGCCACTTCGAAATGCCCATCTTCCAGATCCACAACATGAAAGTCCGGCTAAACCATGCGCCGAGCATCTGAGCAAGTATCTTGAGAATGCTCATACCCACGGGCATCTGTTCCAGCGCCAACTGCTCCAGGACCCCGCATGGGTTGCTGACAGCGCCCACCAGCGTCAAGCCGTGAACCAGTGAGAGAAAGTATATAATGGTCAAGGGCCAGCTGGGGTTGGACGGACCCAGCTCGACCAGCACCTGGAGCTCGTGCGAGCAGCAGCACAGCTGGAAGGTGGCCAGCAGCTCCGCCACGAAGGTGCGGGTGACCGTGGAGAAGACACGCCTCCGGAACGTCACGCGCATTAAGCCGGTGAGCAGGACCACACCAAGAATCACTCCCAGGGAGATGCAGGAGTTTTGCCCCTCTTTCCACATCATCTGCAGGGTGGAGATCAGCTCTTTCAAGGAAAACCCTGATTTTTCGGGTTGTTTCCACTCCGACCGGTTAGGGGCCGGAGTTTGGTCTAAGTTCTTTTCCAGCTCGAAAGCTTAGAGGGGAAGAAAGGACAAAAGGGGTGGGTTCCTCTTCTCTCCTCCTCCTCTTCTTCCTCCGCCTCCCTCTTCTTCTCGTCCTCCCCTCCCCGGCTCCCAGTTAGTCTAAGGGGTAGAGCCGGGGAGGGGAGGTAGCGGACTAAGACGGCGACTCCGGGGAGGGAGGTTCCCAACGGTTAGTCTCACCCAGCCCGGGGAGAAACGCGTACACCTCACATTCGCCTCGGCTCCCTCGGACGTAACGAATGGGGATGGGAACCTAGAGAGCGGATTGCAGGAAGGAAGGAGGAGCGCGCTCCGGGGGGGCACCACCACGCGTACGCGGCCGAATCGACGACCCCCCCCCCCCCCCGACCCCGGCTCCAAGCCACGAGCCTCTCTGACCTTTGGGATAGTAGGTGGAAGTTTCCTTGGCGTAGGAAAGGGAGGGCGCGTGCACGCCGCCGCTAGGGCAGGGGGAGGGCCCACCGCACAGGCGTACACTCGCGAGAGCGGGCACGCGCCTACACCGTTGCTAGGAGAGAGCGTCGAGGACTGAGCGGAGTCGCTCTGAGCGCCGGCGTGACAGTTGGCCAGGAGCAAAGAAAGCACTTGCGAAAGCACTCAGCTTCCTCAAGTGACTTTCTTTCCATGTTACCCACCCTCTGCGGTCAAGGGGACAAAAGCCCACACCTTTTCTCACCTCAGCCTCCCGTGGTTGTACCATTTTCATGGTGAACAAAGGTTCAGTTTCCCTGCAATGCAGTGGCTGTGACCCCTGCCCGGGGGAGGAGGGGTCTTGCCTGAAATTCTCCACACTCAATTACTCATTCACCCTACATTGTTCAGAGAGAATTTTCAAGAAAGCAAGGGGTCATAAAAATTACCTTCAAGCATAGGGCAGGTCCAGTATTCCAGAATTTTAATGTTGAAAAGGGACCACAGAGGCCATCGAACCCAAACCGTGCGCCTAAATAATAATAGAGGACCTATGGGACACAAGTGGCCATCCAGGCCCTGCTGCCTGAGCCCCCACCAGGCAAACAGTTACCCTTTGGGATCAGTAAGTGTTAGCAAGTTTTCTTTATCACACCTAAATCTCTCTCTGCAACTTGCATTTGTGCTTAGGACAGTTTTTTTTTTCTCATCTAGGTGGGGAAAATAGTCTTAATAATTAGGGCTATCTGAAAAAGGAATTGGCTATCTCTAGAGATAGAAGGTTCTTCTTCCTGGAAGTTATTCAAGAAGATACTGGATGAACATGACTACCACATTACAGGAATAATTTCTCCTCAGTTAAGGATTGTACCAGATGAAGGTTCTTTCCATTCTGAAATTCTATTCTAAATCCTAGTTTTCAGTCATTTGAAGGAAAAAAAAATAGTCATTTTCTCTCTCTACACTTCTCTTTTTGGTCATTTCATTGACTTTTACAGATTCAGCTGCCATTTTTTGACAAATGACTCCCAAATCTTTTATCTCTAGTTCTGACTTCTGAGTGTAGGTTGATAATCTTCCAGGTGCCTATAGGACATCATCAGGATGGATGTCTCAAATTCAGTGAAGTTTTTCTTTCTGCCTAAATATGATTTTTCACTGTACCTGTCATTAGTATCACTTCATCCACTTTCCCACATTTGAAGCCTTGGTGCTATAACCTACTTCTCTTTCACCCCTCTTATCCAAGCAACTATCACCTAGTTCTTTTTATTCTTCCTTACATCTCACTCATCTGCCCTTTTCCCGATGATCCTACTACCGTTACCTTAATATAAAACCTCATTATCAAGCTCTCTGTAATATTGCAGAAGCCTTCTACAAAATACTTCCTGAAACTGCCATTAGAATAATCTATCATATGCATAGATCATAGCAGCTGTTCCAGTCTTCTCTCCTCAAAGTACCAACTCAACCTCCATCAGTCTCTCAGTAAATCAAAGTAATTTAAGCTGAGTCACCTTTGACTCTTCCTTTTGTCAGCCTATATCCAAGAAATTGTCTGACTTTTATCAATTCAAATTTCACTGTTTCTCTTCACTTATTACCTTAGTTAAGGTATTTATTTACTTTCCCCCCTTGGATTATTGTAATAGCTCCTAACTGACCTCATCTCTAGTCTCCCTCCTTTCAAATCTATACTTCATTCAGCTATTAAATAAAATAACCTTCCTAAGGCACAGATCTGTGCCTTCCCTGCTAAAAACAGCAAATAAAAACCTTCTGTGACTCCCTGTTGGCTATAGGATAAAATATCTTAGCTAAGGCTAATCACAATTTGGCTATAATCTACCTTTTCAGTCTTATTACATATTACTTCCCTTCTTTTACCCCAAATTCCAGCCAAAGTAGATTTCATCTGCTTGAATGATGACAATTGAATGAATGATAATAACTAACATTTATATAGAACTTACTATGTTACTATTTTAAGTGTTATACAATTTTTTATTTCATTTGATCCTCATAACAACCCTGGGAAGTATTGTCTTTATTTTGCAGATGGGAAAACTGAGGCAGAGGTTGTAACTTCTAAGCTACTGTTTTCCCCTCTTGTTCATCTTCCTCTTCTTCCTTGTCTGAAATCACTTTGCATTTTTTCATTACATATATGTGTATGTGTGTATATACATACTTACCTGTAAACATGTTATATTCCTCCAGGTAAGCTCTTAAACAAAGATCATTATGGCTAAATTGTAGACTGGGTTAAAAGTGATGAATATGGAAAAATAGGTTGATACAAGGTCGTGAAGGATTTTTAAAGTTAATAAAGGTTTGTATTTTATTCTAAAAGAAATAGTAAGCCACTGAAGAAATAGTAGGCCATTGGAGTTATTTGATTAGGAGAGTCACAAGGTCAGACCTGAGTTTAAGGAAAATTACTTTGGGAGAAACATCCAGAAAAATTAGACTTGAAGGGATGTGTTCCAAATGATGTATTGGCAAAGGAACCTGAAAATCAAAGTCAGAATCAGAAAAGAGTTATTATGAAAACCAGAAAGGTTTATATATGTGTATATGTGGTATATATTTGTACATACAGTGTGTATATGATATATATTTATTCATATATATCTTAAATGAACAGAAACTTAGCTTCTCTCCTTTCTATCTCAAATGCCCTCCCCCCTTTTGAGGATGAAAAAAAAATCACTTGTACAGACAAGGAAACAAATTTATACATTTGCCACATCCAAAATTATATATACCAATATATCTCATTCTGAATCTCACATCTCTGAAGGTGGCTAGCATGTTTCTTCATTATTCATTAATCCTCTGGAATAGTAATTGATGATTACACTGATCAGAGTTCCTAATTCTTTCAAAGTTGTTTGTCTTTACTATATTGTTGTCATTGTATTAATTATTCTCCTGGTTCCATTCACTTCATTCTACATTAGTTCATACAAGTCTTCCCAGATTTCTCTGAAACCATTTCCTTCATAATTTCATATGGTACAATAATATTCTATATTTATGTGCCAATTTGTTAATCTATTTCTCAATTTGTGGGTATGTCCTCACATTCCCATTCTTTTGCCCTTCAAAAAAATATGTTTGCCCATCTTTAGAGTTACGTTTGCTTAAGACGAATCTCACTCATATTATTTTCTCACTAATACCCCCTTCTCTATTTTTTCATTTCTTTATTGAGAATTTTTGCATCCAACGATGTGTTCTTTCCTTCAGGTGCCAGCCACTGTTCCCAAGTTATCTTTCTAGTTTGTATATTTATTTGCGTACCCTGATTAAGTGGAATAATTGCCCCAAATCTTTCTTTTCCTTAGTGTGTGCCTTTTCTATTTCCATTCTTCTCTTAAGATCATCAAAACATAAGAGAACTCTTCTCAGGACTTTTAATTAGACTCTCTATGACCCCTGATGATGATAGGATTCAGGGGGCAACGCATATCATTTCCCCATATTAGAATGTAATCTATATATTTTTGTTTAAATGTTCATTCATTTTCACATTTTTATGTTTCTTTTAACTCTGTTGCTTGAACTTTAAAGCACTCCCTCACACAGCTCTGGTATTTTCATCAGGAATGTTTTGTTCTCTCCCCTTTTAGGGAGTTATATATAAGAAGTTATTCTTGGCTATAAGTTCCTATCTTTTGCTTTCAGGAATATCCAATTTTAGACTCTTTTGCTCCTTTATAGTAATGGCTGCTAAATTGGTATGGTGATTACTGTGTCTCTTAGGTATTTGCATTCTTTTTTTTCCAATTGCATTTAGTATTTTCTCTTTGACCTGGAAGTTTGGGATTTTGGCTATAATGTTTCTAAAACTTTTCATTAAATATTTCCAAATAAAGTAAATTCTATTTCCGTATTGTCCTTTGGTTCGAAGAGAACTGGGTAGTTCTCTTTTAAGATTTCTCTACATATGTATAGGCTCTTGTTTTGATCATGGTGTTCAGTTTAGTCTGATGATTATTAAATTTTTTATTGTCAGTATGTCTTCCAATATCTTTACTATGACATACATTACAATTTTTTTTTAGTCTTTTGACTTTATCTTGTTGATGTTTGATATTTGATATTGGTTTCTATTTGGCCTATTATAATTTTCAGGAAATTTGTTGCTTGGGCAATGTTTTCTACTTCTTGTGCCAAACTATTAATTCCTTTTCTAATGATTTCTTCCATAGTTATCATCTCTTCTCCATTTTCCCTCTAGAGTTCTCATTTCATTTGCAAAACATTTTTACACTTAAACACAACACCAACCTCTTCTTTCATTTCTATCAGGAATTATAGTTGAACTTGTACTCAAGCTATGTTTTGCTTTGAGGCTTTGCTTGTAGATGTTTTTGAATCATTCTTTTTTTTTTTACTTCTGAGTTTATGTCTTGTTCTTCCCTGTCACCACAATAGCTTTTTATGGTAGGATTCTTTTTTTTTATTTGCTCATTCATTCTTCCTTCTAACTTCAGACTTGATGTTAGGGCCAGGCTCTGCACACTTCTGAAGGGAAGGTCTAGGCTGGTCTTCTTGCTGCTTTCATAGGGGTAATAATTTTTTTTTTGAGATAAATGTCAGTTTTTATTAAAATTGCACTGAATATTGATATGGAATAGTGACTCCTTAGATTCTATAAACACTTCATTTATAACATTTTTAGGATTGTAAATTTTTTTTGGTGTTTTTTTTATTCTTATCTTCTTTCTTAGAATCAATACTATGTATCAGTTCCAAAGCCAAAGTATTGTAAGGATTTGTAAGTGACTTACCCAGGATCATACAGCTAGGAAGTATCTAATGTCAGTTTTGAACCCAGCACCTCTCATCTCCAAGTCTGGCTTTCTTTCTTCTTCTTTTTTTTTCTTTTAAACACTATTTTATTTGGTCATTTTCAAATACTATTCATTAGAAACAAAGATCATTTTCTTTTCTTCCCTCACCCCCTCCCACAACCCGTCTCATTGGCGATGCGAGATTCCTCTGGGTATCACATTTGTCCTCGATCCGAACTCATTTCCATGTTATTGATTTTTGCACTAGGTTGTTCATTTAAAGTCTTTCCTCAATCATATCCTCTCCACCCCTGTAGTCAAGTTGTTGCCTTTCCTCAGTGTTTTTACTCCCACCCTTTGTCCTCTGCTTGAAGGTAATTTTTTTTTCTCCTTAATCAATCCCTGCAGGTTGTTCAGAGACATTGCATTGATACTAATGGAAAAGTCCATTATGTTCAATTGTACCACATTATATCAGTCTCTGTCTATAATGTTCTCCTGGCTCTGCTCTTTTTGCTCTGCATAACTTCCTGGAGGTTGTTCCAGTCTGCATGGAATTCCTCCACTTTATTATTCCTTTGAGCACAATAGTATTCCATCACCAACATATACCATAATTTGTTCAGCCATTCCCCAATTGAAGGGCATCCCCTCATTTTCCAGTTTTTTGCTACCACAAAGAGCACAGCTATGAATATTCTTGTACATGTCTTTTTCCTTATTATCTCTTTGGGGTACAAACCCAGCAGTGCTATGGCTGGATCAAAGGGCAGACAGTCTTTTAGCGCCCTTTGATTGCCCTCCAGAATGGTTGGATCAATTTACAACTCCACCAGCAATGAATTAATGTCCCAACTTTGCCACATCCCCTCCAACATTCATTACTTTCCTTTGCTGTCATGTTAGCCAATCTACTAGGTTTGAGGTGATACCTCAGAATTGTTTTGATTTGCATCTCTCTGATTATGAGAGATTTAGAACACTTTTTCATGTGCTTATTAATAGTTTTGATTTCTTTGGCTGAAAACTGCCTATTCATGTCCCTTGCCCATTTATCAATTGGAGAATGGCTTGATTTTTTTGTACAATTTATTTATTTTTATTTTTTTAAAAACCCTTACCTTCCGTCTTAGAGTCAATACGGTGTATTGGCTCCAAGGCAGAAGAGTGGTAAGGGCTAGGCAATGGGGGTCAAGTGACTTGCTCAGGGTCACACAGCTGGGAAGTGTCTGAGGCCAGATTTGAACCTAGGACCTCCCATCTCTAGGCCTGGCTCTCAATCCACTGAGCTACCCAGCTGCCCCCATTTTTTGTACAATTTATTAAGCTCTTTATAAATTTGAGTAATTAGACCTTTGTCAGAGGTTTTTGTTATGAAGATTGTCTCCCAATTTGTTGCTTCCCTTCTAATTTTGGTTACATTGATTTTGTTTGTACAATAACTTTTTAATTTGATGTAATCAAAATTATTTATTTTACATTTTATGACCCTTTCTATGTCTTGCTTGGTTTTAAAGTCTTTCCCTTCCCAAAGGTCTGACATGTATACTATCCTGTGTTCACCTAATTTACTTATAGTTTCCTTCTTTATGTTCAAGTCATTCACCCATTCTGAGTTTATCTTGGTGTAGGGTATGAGGTGTTGATCCAAACCTAATATCTCCCAGCCTGTCTTCCAGTTTTCCCAGCAGTTTTTGTCAAATAGTGGATTTTTGTCCCAAAAGCTGGGGTCTTTGGGCTTGTCATAGACTGTCTTACTGAGGTCACTTACCCCAAGTCTATTTCACTGATCCTCCTTTCTGTCTCTTAGCCAGTACCAAATTGTTTTGATGACCACTGCTTTATAATATAGTTTGAGATCTGGGACTGTAAGGACACCTTCCTTTGTATTTTTTTTTTCATTATTTCCTTGGATATCCTTGATCTTTTGTTCTTCTGAATGAACTTTGTTATGGTTTTTTCTAATTCAGTAAAAAAATTTTTTTGGAAGTTCAATGGGTATGGCAGTAAATAGATAAGTTTGGGTAGGATGGTCATTTTTTTTAAAAAATTATATTTTATTTGATCATTTCCAAGCATTATTCATTAAAGACATAGATCATTTTCTTTTCCTCCCCCCACCCCCACCCCCCATAGCCGACGCTAAATCCACTGGGCATTACATGTTTTCTTGATTTGAACCCATTGCTATGTTGATAATATTTGCATTAGAGTGTTCATTTAGAGTCTCTCCTCTGTCATGTCCCCTCAATCGCTGTATTCAGGCAGTTGCTTTTCCTCGGTGTTTCCACTCCCATAGTTTATCCTTTGCTTATGAATAGTGTTTTTTTCTCCTGGATCCCTGCAAATTGTTCAGGGACATTACACCGCCACTAATGGAGAAGTCCATTACGTTCGATTATACCACAGTGTATTAGTCTCTGTGTACAATGTTCTCCTGGTTCTGCTCCTCTCGCTCTGCATCACTTCCTGGAGGTTGTTCCAGTCTCCATGGAACTTCTCCACTTTATTATTCCTTTTAGAACAATAGTATTCCATCACCAACATATACCACAATTTGTTCAGCCATTCCCCAATTGATGGGCATCCCCTCGTTTTCCAGTTTTTGGCCACCACAAAGAGCGCAGCTATGAATATTTTTGTACAAGGCTTTTTATCCATTATCTCTTTGGGGTACAGACCCAGCAGTGCTATGGCTGGATCAAAGGGCAGTCTTTTATCACCCTTTGGGCATAGTTCCAAATTGCCCTCCAGAATGGTTGGATCAGTTCACAACTCCACCAGCAATGAATTAATGTCCCTACTTTGCCACATCCCCTCCAGCATTCATTACTTTCCTTTGCTGTTATGTTAGCCAATCTGCTAGGTTTGAGGTGATACCTCAGAGTTGTTTTGATTTGCATCTCTCTGATTATAAGAGATTTAGAACACTTTTTCATGTGCTTATTAATAGTTTTGATTTCTTTATCTGAGAACTGCCTATCCATGTCCCTTGCCCATTTATCAATTGGAGAATGGCTTGATTTTTTGTACAATTGATTTAGCTCTTTATAAATATGAGTAATTAAACCTTTGTCAGAAGTTTCTATGAAGATTTTTTCCCAATTTGTTGTTTCCCTTCTGATTTTAGTTACTGGTTTTGTTTGTACAAAAGCTTTTTAGTTTGATGTAGTCAAAATTATTTATTTTACATTTTGTGATTCTTTCTATGTCTTGCTTGGTTTTAAAGCCTTTCCCCTCCCAAAGGTCTGACATGTATACTATTCTGTGTTTACCCAATTTACTTATGGTTTCCTTCTTTATGTTTAAGTCACTCACCCATTTTGAATTTATCTTGGTGTAGGGTGTGAGGTGTTGATCTATTCCTAGTCTCTCCCACACTGTCTTCCAATTTTCCCAACAGTTTTTATCGAATAGTGGATTTTTGTCCCAAAAGCTGGGATCTTTGGGTTTATCGTATACTGTCTTGCTGAGGTCGCTTTCCCCCAGTCTATTCCACTGATCTTCCTTTCTGTTTCTTAGCCAGTACCAAATTGTTTTGATGACTGCTGCTTTGTAATATAGTTTAAGGTCAGGGACTGCAAGGCCCCCATCATATGTGTTTTTTTTCATTATTTCCCTGGATATCCTTGATCTTTTGTTCTTCCAAATGAACTTTGTTATGGTTTTTTCTAAATCAGTGAAGAAGTATTTTGGTAGTTCAATGGGTATGGCACTAAATAGATAAATAAGTTTGGGTAGGATGGTCATTTTTATTATATTGGCTCATCCTACCCATGAGCAGTTAATGTTTTTCCAATTGCTCAAGTCTAGTTTTAGTTGTGTGGAGAGTGTTTTGTAGTTGTGTTCATATAGTTCCTGTGTTTGTCTTGGCAGATAGATTCCTAAGTATTTTATTTTGTCTAAGGTGATTTTGAATGGGATTTCTCTTTCTAATTCTTGCTGCTGAGCTGTGTTGGAAATATATAGAAATGCTGATGACTTATGTGGTTTTATTTTGTATCCTGCAACTTTGCTAAAGTTGTTGATTATTTTGACTAGCTTTTTTGTTGATTCTCTAGGATTCTTTAAGTAGACCATCATGTCATCCGCAAAGAGTGATAACTTGTTCTCCTCATTGCCTATTTTAATGCCTTCAATTTCTTTTTCTTCTCTAATTGCTAATGCTAGTGTTTCTAGTACAATGTTAAACAATAGAGGTGATAATGGGCATCCTTGTTTCACTCCTGATCTTATTGGGAATGCATCTAGTTTATCTCCATTGCAGATGATGTTAGCTGATGGTTTTAGATATATACTGTTTATTATTTTTAGGAATGACCCTTCTATTCCTATGCTTTCTAGTGTTTTTAATAGGAATGGGTGTTGTATTTTATCAAGATAAGGCTTTTTCTGTGTTTATTGAGATAATCATGTGATTTTTGTTGGTTTGCTTGTTGATATGGTCAATTATGTGGATGGTTTTCCTAATATTGAACCAGCCCTGCATTCCTGGTATAAATCCTACTTGAACATAGTGAATGACCCTCCTGATCACTTGCTGAAGTCTTTTTGCTAGTATCCTGTTTAAGATTTTTGCATCTATGTTCATTAGGGAGATTGGTCTGTAGTTTTCTTTCTCTGTTTTTGACCTACCTGGCTTTGGAATCAGTACCATGTTTGTGTCATAAAAGGAATTTGGTAGAACTCCCACTTTGCTTATTATGTCAAATAGTTTGTATAGTATTGGGATTAGCTGTTCTTTGAATGTTTGATAGAATTCACTTGTGAATCCATCAGGCCCTGGGGATTTTTTCTTAGGCAGTTCTTTGATGGTCTGTTGGATTTCTTTTTCTGATATGGGGTTATTTAAGAATTCTATTTCTTCTTCTGTTAGTCTAGGCAATTTATATTTTTGTAAATATTCATCCATATCACCTAGATTGGCATATTTATTGCCATATATTTGGGCAAAATAGTTTTTAATGATTGCCTTAATTTCCTCTTCATTGGAGGTGAGGTCTCCCTTTTCATCTATGATACTGTTAATTTGCTTTTCTCCCTCCTTTTTTAATTACATTGACTAGTACTTTGTCTATTTTGTTTGTTTTTTCAAAGTCACAGCTTCTTGTCTTATTTATTAGTTCAATAGTTTTATCACTTTCAATTTTATTAATTTCTCCCTTAATTTTTAGGATTTCTAATTTGGTTTTCTTCTGGTGGTTTTTAATTTGTTTGCTTTCAAGTTTTTTTATTTACATGTCCAATTCAATGATCTCTTCCCTCCCTAATTTGTTAATATATGCACTCAAGGATATGAATTTTCCTTTGAGTACTGCTTTGGCTGCATCCCACAAGGTTTTAAAGGATGTTTCACTATTGTCACTTTCTTCAATGAAATTATTAATTGTTTCTTTGATTTGTTCTCTAACTAACCGATTTTGGAGCATCATATTATTTAATTTCCCATTTATTTCTGATTTTGCTCTCCATGTATCCTTACTGATCATTATTTTTATTGCCTTATGATCTGAAAAGGTTGCATTAATTATTTCTGCTTTTCTGCATTTGTATGCCATGTTGTTATGACCTAGTGTATGGTCAATCTTTGTGAATGTGCCATGTGGTGCTGAGAAGATGTATTCCTTTTTGTCCCTATTTATTTTCCCCATATATCTATTAACTCTAATTTTCTAAGATTTCATTCACCTCTTTTACCTCTTTTTTATTTATTTTTTTATTTGATTTATCTAAATTTGATAGTTGTTGGTTCAGATCTCCCACTAGTATAGTTTTGTTATCTATTTCCTCCTTCAATTCTCTTAGTTTCTCCATTAGAAATTTGGATGCTATACCATTTGGTGCATACATGTTGATTAGTGAAATTTCCTCGTTGTCTATACTCCCTTTTATCAGGATATATTTACCTTCCCTATCCCTTTTAATCAGGTCTATTTTTGCTTTGGCTTTGTTAGATATCATGATTGCTACTCCTGCCTTCTTTCTATCAGTTGAGGCCCAAAAGGTCTTACTCCAACCTTTAATTCTGACCTTGTGAGTATTTGCCCGCTTCATATGTGTTTCTTGAAGACAACATATGGTAGGGTTTTGGGTTCTAATCCATTCTGCTATTTGTCTACATTTTATGGGTGAGTTCATTCCATTCACGTTCAATGTTATGATTGTCATTTGTGAATTCCCCAACATTTTAATATCCTCTCCTAATTCTGACCTTTCTTCTTTTACTATAACCTTTTAAACCAGTGGTTTATTTTAAATCAGTCCCCCTAGTCCCCTCCCTTGTTATGCTTCCCTTTCTGGCCCCTCCCTTTTTGTTCCCTTCTCTTCCCCCCTCTCCTTCCCTCCCTTTTTATACTCCCTCCCCCCAGCCCTCCCTTAGTTTTCCCTTCTCCCTTACCTTGTTGGATAAGATAGAATTCAAGATCCCAATGGATCTAGATGCTCTTCCCTCTTAGAGTTGATTTCACTGAGAGTAAGGTTTAAGTAATACCAATTAGTACTCTTTTCCTCTCCTTCTTATAAGAGAATTCTTCCCCTCCTCTTCCTATGTGTATTTTTGTGTGACAAAGATTATTCTATTTAATTTATTTCTATTTCTTCAAGTATATCTTAGTACCATAATTTATTCCCCCCTCCCTTTTTCTTTCTTTTTGTTTTTTTCCCCTCCAAATCATGTTAATGCCCCGATCTTTCCCTATGAGTGATTCTTCAGATTACTCTATTATTGCATACAATTTTTGAAAGTTACATATAATATTTCCCTCATATGTTAGTATACATAATTTGATCTAATTGTTACCCTTACAGAAGAGAGTTTGAATAAAAGAAAAAAAAAACCTTTTCTCTTTTTCCCTTTCTTTCATATTTACCTTTTCATGTTTCTCTTGCTCTTTGTGTTTGGATGTCAAACTTTCCACTGAGTTCTGGTCTTTTCTTTACAAATACTTGGAAATTTTCTATTTTGTTGAATGCCCATACTTTCCCCTGGAAGTATATAGTCAGTTTTGATGGATAGCTGATTCTTGGTTGAAGACCCAGTTCTCTTTCCTTTCTGAATATCGTGTTCCAGGCTTTGCGGGCTTTTAGCGTGGCAGCCACTAGGTCTTGTGTAATCCTTATTGGTGCTCCTCTGTATCTGAAGTTTCTCTTTTTAGCTTCTTGTAAGATTTTTTCCTTAGCTTGGAAGCTCTTGAATTTGGCGATTACATTCCTGGGGGTTGTCTTTTGGGGATTTAGTATAGAGAGTGTTCTATGAGCCCTTTCTATTTCTATTTTGCCCCCTTTGTGGAGAATATCAGGGCAATTCTCTTCGATAATTTCTTGTAGTATGGCATCAATATTTTTGTTAATCTCTGGTTTTTCAGGTAGACCAATGATTCTCAAATTGTCTCTCCTTCCTC
This sequence comes from Monodelphis domestica, assembly GCF_027887165.1. Classification (NCBI taxonomy): domain Eukaryota; kingdom Metazoa; phylum Chordata; class Mammalia; order Didelphimorphia; family Didelphidae; genus Monodelphis; species Monodelphis domestica. The sequence continues at coordinate 339,997,115 of NC_077230.1, forward strand.
TGTTCCTCTGTCTGTCTCCTTGTCAGTGAGATATTTTATGTTTTCTTCTAATTCATTAATTTTTTGACTTCTTTATTAATTCTTGCTGTTTTGCAAGATCATTGGTCTCCAGTTGCTCAATTCTGGTCCTTAAGGCCTGGTTTTCTGCTTTAATTTTTTGGCATTCAGCTGTAATTTTTTGGTTCTCTAATATAATTTGTTGATTTTCTTTTTGAACCATTTCCCACTTCTCTTTCCAGAGGGCTTCCATCTTTCTGATGATAAGCTCCATTTGAGACTCTTCCAGGGCTTGTGGACAATTTTCATTTTTTTTTTCGGTTTGCCTTTGTTTGAGTTTCATCCAGTATTTCCTCTGTAGCCTGGGTTTTTCCTCCATAAAAATTTTCAAGGGTGACAGCTTTCTTTTTTGATTTCCTGGTGGGATTTTGAGGCTCCTGTGCACAGTTAGCCATTTTTTTTTCTGGATGTTTTCAGTTCCCTCTTTAGTCAGAACTCAGAGTCTGTTGAGCAGGTTTTTTGTGTATGGAGTTAATGAGCAGGCTCTCGATTTTCCTCTGTCCTTTGCAGCTTTTCTCGGTACTTTCCTCCAGGGGGCACTCAGTATCTGCGCTCTCTTACCCCCCTGGTTTTCTGATTTAGCTACTTTTGGGAATGGGTCTCCTACAGTCCTAGTCAATTCCCAAGGACCCCAAAATGCTCCCTGTTCATTCTAGAGGCAGTCCTGTTTCACTCCCTGGTTCCTGTGGGCATGCTGGCTCTGGGCAGCTGAAGTCTGTATTCCCTCACATCTTGAGGTTTTCTGCCTAGCTGCCTTTGGGGGGGGGTGTCCCCTGCTCTCCTAGTCAGTTCCCAAGGGTGCATAAATGCCCTCTCTTCCCTTCAGAGGAGAGCTCATTGGTCTTGGCGTGCGCTGGCCCTGGGTCTGGCCCTATAGGTGGGGGTGGGGGAGGGTGGATCTACTCGAGTTAGGGTGGAAGCCCTTTCCCCCTCTTATAGACTGGTAAAGCCCCGATACCTTCACTGATGCGCCCCGCTCTACAGATCCTCCGCCCCTCTGATAAAGATTCTTAAGGTCTTTTGGAGTGATCCTTGTCGGTGTATGTCGGTGTATGTTGGGGAGAGTGAGTAAGCCAGGTTTAGCTGGCTGCCATGCTTACCTGGAAGTCCAGGGGTAATAAGTTTTATATTATTCTACGATCTCAAGGATAGGTTGGGGACTTGCAAGTGTTTAGTGCTCCCAAAGTGGTCTAATTCAGGATAAAGTTTGTTTGCTGCCTCCTGATCTGAAATCTGCATGTTCTTGACCTTGTTTGGGGTCTGAGCCACTCGCAGCCAGGTGGGATGAAGCTGTACTGGTTCAGAAGGACAGAATTGCTGGCTTCTCTTTGTTCTGAGATACCTGCCCTGGTTTTTCCTCTACTTCTGAGTCACATGTCAATTTGCTGGTTTCTGAAACTGCTCCTTTCCCAGTACATAGTCCATGCCTCCCTACCCTGGAATACTGGATGATACCTGCACAATCTTTAATCAATCTGCTTTGGAAAGGAGATCCAGAACTGGGTAATATGTGACAAAGCTTCTGGTTAATAGCTGTTCCTCAGACCACCTTGAATTCAAATTATTCAGAGATGTTTCCTGAAACATCTAAATAGTATGTCTTGCACTGAACTGTCCAGCCTTAAACACTGTATTAACAGAGCTTATAATTTATAATAGTAGAATCATGATTAAGCTTTATAGAGAAGAATGGAGAGGGAAAAGCCAGGAAACTGATGGGTTGGGAAGAAATGGCAATGAGGAAAAATGAAAGAGGATCACAAATGTAGAGCTAAAAGTTATTTTGTTCATGCAAATAGTCAGATCTAAACATTTGGAAAAATATTAATTGCTTGTGGGTAGGCTGAACGAATCTAATTAAAATGATAATTCTACCCAAATTAATTTACTTATTCAGTGCCATACCAATCAAATGACCAAAAATTACTTTCTAAAACTAGAAAAAAAATAATAAAATTCATCTAGAAGAAAAAGATCAGGAATATCAAGGGAATTTTAAAAAAATGTCAAGGGTGATTACCTAGCAGTACCAGATCTCAAACTGTATTATAAATCATCAAAACAATCTGGTACTGGCTAAGAAATAGAATGGTGGATCAATGGAATAGATTAGATGCACAATATACAGGGGTTAATGACCTTGGCAACCTAGTGTTTGATAAACCTAAAGATCCCAGATTTTGGAATAAGAACTCACTATTTGACAAAAACTGCTGGGAAAACTAGAAAATAGTATGGCAGAAATTAGGTATAGATCTATAGTACCAAGATAAGGTCAAAATGGGTATATGATTTAGACTTAAAGGGTGAAACTATACACAAATTAGGGGAACATAGAATAGTCTACCTGTCAGATCTTTGGAGAAGGAAAGAACTTATGACCAAACAAGAGATAGGGAACATTACAAGATATGAAATGGACACTTTTCATTATATTATTTTAAGACTTTTTGTAGAAGCAGAACTAATGTAACTAGGACTAGAAGGGAAACAACAAATTGGGGAGAAATTTTTGCAGCAAATTTCTCTGATAAATGTTTCAGTTCTCAAGTATGTAGAGAACTAATTCAAATTTATAAGAATACAAGTCATTCTCCAGTAGACAAATGGTCAAAGAATATGAACAAGCAGTTTTCAAATGAAGAAACCATAGCTATCAATACTATGAAATCACTATGGATTAGAGAAATGCAAAATTTAAAAACTCTGAAATACCACCTCACCTCATACCTATCAGGTTGGTCAACATTACAGTAAAGGAAAATGATAAATTTTGAAGGGGATGTGGCAAAATTGGGACATTAATGCATTGTTGATGGAGTTGTGAACTGATCCAACCATTCTGGAGGGCAATTTGGAACTATGCCCCAAAACTATAAAACTGTGCATACCTTATGGTCCTAGTCCTATAATGCCACTACTAGATCTGTATTCCAAAGAGATTAAAAAACCAAAAAAGATGGGATCGGGAGAAGGACCTGCTTGTACAAAAATATTTATGGCATCTCTTTTTGTGGTGGCAAAGAATTAAAAATTGAGGGGATGTCCATCAGTTGGGGAATGGCTAAACAAATTGTGACTTGTTGATGATAGAATACTACTGTGCTATAAGAAATGATGAGTAGGATGCTTTGAGAAAGTTGGAAAGATCTACATGAACTGATGTAGAGTGAAATAAACAGAACTGGGAGAACACTGTACATAACAGTAATGTTGTACGATGATCAACTGTGAAAGAATTAGCTACTTTCAGCAATACAGTGATCTGGGATAATTCTGAAGGACTTATGCAAAGAATGCTATCCACCTCCAGCGAAAGAGCTATTGAAGAAGGAATGCAGATCAAAGTATATTATTTGTCACTTTTGTTTATTTATGTTTTTTGGTTTTATATGAGTATTTTCTTATAACAATGATCATTATGGAAATATGTTTTGCATGATTATTTAAAACCCAGATCAAATTGCTTACCATCTCAAAGATGGGGGAGGGAAGGGAGAGACAGAGACAATTCGAATGTTATAATTTCAGAAAATGTATGCTGAAAATTGTTATTACATGTAATTAGGAAAATAAAATAGATTTTTTTAAAGTTATTTAGTCCAACCCCATCATTTTATCATAAGGAAACTTAGGCCTGGGAGGTGGTTCTCAAGGTCACAGAAGTGGTGATGCAGGACTTAAAACTAAGTCCAATAAATCCAAATCTAGTGCTTTTGCTATAGCACCACATTGAAATGTATCATGTGAAAAGAGTATGGAGAATGGAGAGAAGGGTGAAGAAATAAAGCTAGGCAAATGGAGGTAAGTGACTTGCCCAGAGTCACACAGCTAAATTGTATCTGAGGCTAGATTTGAACTCTGCTACCTAGCTATCCCTTGCCTCATATAGTTGTAAAGAAAACTTTTTCTAAATCTTTAAATACTATAGATTTGGAATTATCATCATTGCCTGAATCCTTAGCTTTTTTTCCCATGTCATTGAATTTATGTTCTTTTTCAATATGACACAAAGTGTGAGAACTTGTTTTTCATATACTGTATTCCTTTATATTAGGGAGAATTACTGTGTCTGGGATCTGGGTCCAGGATAGCATCTAATCTGTTACTTTTTGCATTTTCTTTGACCTTTGGAATTCCAAAGAATGTCTTCCTTTTTTTTTTTTTTAAACAGAATTTGGTTAATAAATGAAGGAAATAAGGGTTCTTTCCTGGGCCAGTTTGGGGAAGGGTTGAGGGTCTGCTTAGCCACTTCTTTATTAGCTATTACCAGTTAAAGATGTCTTGGGATACTCAAGGCAGGGGCTGAATAATAAATTCCTAAAAATCAATTAGACTGCTTTATTCAGCTCAGGTTGCTCCTTGTTATGAGACAACTTTGGAGACCTAGATCATTTATTGATTATAATGCTGGCCTAATCAATAAGACAAATATTCATACCCCAAAATCAGTCTCTTGAGATAATTTTAATTTATTAATTTAAAAAACAGAAGCAATGAGATAAGAGTGGTATGAGATATGGGTATGAATGGAATTCCTCAGCTTCCTGGTTTATTCAAGCCTAAATGATCAAAATCCCAGAATCTTGGAATTGTAAAATCCCAAGACCTTGTCACATCCTCCCTCCTGAAGGAGTAATAATCTGTATAGTATCCTTGACTAGTCATCTTGCCTTTTTGAAGACTTTAGGTGAAAAACAATTTAGAATCTGTGAAGATTGAATTTAGCTATCTCCTGATTGTAACAATGAAGGTACTTAGCTCTTCCTTGATAGTGAAGATAAAATTATAATCCCCAGTCTATTTTTAGATTTTAATCCCCAAAGTGTTAACTCAGTATTTAAAGTAGATCTATCCATTTTAACAACAAAAAGATGTTAACTAACTACAAAAAGTGAACTAACTAAAAAGGGTGTTAACTAACTAAAAAAGGTATAACTAACTAAAAAAGTGTGAACATCCATTTCATACATTGAGTGGGCAGTCCTGGAGAGGAGTGTCTGCTGTGATTAGTAGACATAAAATTTAGGGGAGGTGACACAAGCGAAAAAGATCTTTAAATAGAGGAAACAGAAGCACATAAGGATGGAGATTGATAGATCAAGAGCTATTCAGTCACTTGGAATTGGACTGGAAGTGATCAGTCACTCAGGCTTGGAGTGAAGAAGAGTCACCCTGAGTAGAGACTGGAAGGAGAACTTGGAGTTGGACTGGAAGCCAGACATTTGAGGAGAGACTGGAAGACAGATACTCAGACTTGGAGTGAAGACACTAGGCTTTGGAACTGGACCCCTGGAGGAACTCATGCAGGAGACCTTAGACTGCTTTCCTTTTAGTTACTGGTGAGTGAAAAGACTTGGTTTCCTTGCCCTTTCTGGAGGTGTGAACCTCCAAGAAAGGCCCATCATCTTGAGACTCCTTTCCCCTGGCTGGGGCTTAGAATTTCTACCTGGCTCAGAGGAAATTGGAGCTTTCTCTCTCTCTCTCTCTCTCTCTGTTTCTCTCTCTCCCTCTTTTCTCTCTTCCTTAATATCTTTCCTCTATTGTAAAAATAAACTATCATAAATTCCATTTTACTTAAGTAATTCATTTTGGGGTTTAGAAATTAAATCCCTGGAGACCACCAATTAAATATAATCAGTCCAATCATATAAATCTAACAAATCTCTTGGGACAACAATAGAACTTTTTGGACAACTTTATTAGAAAGTTCTTATTTATGCAGATAAGACCCCACATGTAAGAGAGTTGTCCTTGTGTGGCTTGAGAAGCAGAATAGACATTGTTGGCCTCTTACCCTCCCCATGCCCCAACTTCTTCAAAAGAGACTTTTAATTTCCGCTAGAAAGGGAAGTAGGAAGTTGGAGCTAGAAGCCATTCTCCTTTCCCCAGAGAGAGGGGGTACCAGCCAAGAATTATATATACCTGTTCTCTTAAATAATATTAGTCTAGGGGATATGGTTGGATTCAAAACTAACTTCTGATCTTCATTATTGAGGAGAAGGGGGTACCCTGAGCTCTGTACCCAAACTTGACTCCTTTCCTCTTCGATATCATTTCTATAATGGTGACATAGTGAATAGCAAAGAAACCCATTTATCCAAATTGTAACAAAACAAATCAGAGAAGGCATACCTAGGAGAATATCTATATAGAAACACACATTTTAGTGTGCTTTCTCAGATATTGTATTTTTTATACATTTCAACCCTAGGTCAAGCAAAGTATATCAGTACCATTTTTCTAACAACAGGTGTTTACATGGTTTCTCTGTGTCACAATTTGGAAATTCTGGCAGTATTTCAAAATGCTTCATTATTTTCAAATGTTTCATTACCTCTGTTATAATGATCTGTGATCAATGATCTTTGATGCTGCTATTGTAATTGTGTTGGGGCACTATGGTTCATGTGACAATGAATTTCATCAATAAATGTACTCCACCAACCTGCTGCATTCCCATCTCTCTCCCTCTTCTCAGACCTCCTTGTTCTCTAAGATACAACAATATTAAAATTAGGCTGGGGGCAGCTGGGTAGCTCAGTGGATTGAGAGCCAGACTTAGAGATGGGAGGTCCTAGGTTCAAATCTGGCCTCAGACACTTCCCAGCTGTGTGACCAAGTCACTTAACCCCCATTGCCTAGCCCTTTCCACTCTTCTGCCCTGGAACCAATATGCAGTATTGATTCCAAGATGGGAGGTAAGGGTTTAAAAAAATTAGGTCAATTAATTACCCTAGAATATGTTCAGGTGTTCAAGTGAAAAGAATAATCAATTATCAAATTATTGTTGTCTCATTTCAGAAATTGATATAACCAGGCAAGCCCCACCACCAGCATCACTCAGGTGATAGTTAGCATTTTTTAACAATCAAGTATTTTAAAATTAAGGTATATACATTTTTTTGGACATAATGTTATTGTACCCTTAATAGATAATCTTTATGTTTATGTTTTGGGAAACCAAAATATTCATGTAACTTGCTTTATTACAATAGTCACTTTATTGCAGTGATCTGGAACCAAACCTTCAGTATCTCCAAAGGATGCCTATACTAGACAATACTGAATAAAGGCGTTCTCCCATTGGGAGTCAGATAACTTGGCTCAACTGAGAGAGAGCCCAAGTTCTCACTTAGGTAAAATTCCCTGAAGTCTTTAGAGCTGAAAGCTGAGGGTTGGGACATGATGGAGACTGCTAGCTCTTCTCATCCTTTCCCATAGCCTTTCCCATAGCAGCCTAACTTGGGATGGACCTCTTTTATCATCCCTCTTTCCTTATCCCTTCTTAAGTTGGAAACCAGAAACGCTCCAAGCTATTTGAAGCATAAAGAGTCCAGAAAACTTCTCCTACTCTCCCCAACCCCACTTGTCTCTCACATAGGATAGGGCATTCATCTCCATCAATAAGGAGAGAGCTCCATACTAAAGGACTTTGGGACAAGAATCATATTGCTAAAATCTGGCTCCCTGTATCTGATATTTATCCTAATCCTACCCTTTAGAGCCAAGCAAATTAAGTTCTTTCTAGTACTTAGTACAGTGCCTGGACAAGTAGTAGGCATGTAATAAATGTTTATTGACTGCCTGCCTGCATAGTCTACAAATATTTGAAGACATTGATCTTGTGCTTCCTCAACCTTTTCTTTTCCAACCTAAAACTCTCAGTTTATAAAATCATAGAATTTTAAAATATTAGAGGGGAAAATGATTTAAAAATAACCCTTATTTTCCTTTTTGGAATCAATACTGTATATTAGTTTCAAGGCAGAAAAGTGGTAAGAGCTAGGCAACGAAAGTTAAGTGACTTGCCTAGGGCCAAACAGCTAGGAAGGGTCTGAGGTCAAATTTGAACCCAGGACCTCCCTTCTCTAGACCTGGCTGTCAATCCACTGAGCCACCCACCTGCTTTGGGCAAGGATTTTAGGTATTATATAGTCTAGCTCTCTTGATCTATAGTTAAGGAAACTTGAGACCCAACAAGATAAAGTGACTTGTCGGAGGCCATCATACCCCGATTGGCTGACAAGTTCATGGTCTGAGGAAATGAGGGCACCCCACTGATTCCTCTCTGTTACTTCTCTCCCCAAAATTTCCCCACTAATGGACTTGTTATGATTATTATTTTCTCCCCAATACAACAGGAGAAATAATATGAGAGCAAATACTTATAGGATCTCTCTCTCTTTCTCTCTCTCTCTCTCTCTCTCTCTCTCTCTCTCTCTCTATATATATATATATATATATATATATATATATATATATATATATACATATATATATATATATATATATATATATCCTACTTTAAGCCCCCTAGATTAGTATCTTCAAAAGATTGCAATTACAGAATTAAATCCCAAAGATTACTGCCCATGACCCCTCTTTTCTCAAGCACAAGATACACTCCAAGGCCCTACAATAAACACTGGCCAAAAGCTTGAGTACTATAATGAATCTTTTCTTACAGTTTCCACACTCCAATGAATTTGTTGATGAACAGAAACCAAGCAGCATTATTAGGCACTTTAAAGTAACACAAGTAAATTGAGGAAAATCCCCAAAGTGGTCTGCTTTGTCCTTACACCTAGATACAAAGATGTTTTGTTGTTTATCTCCCAAGCAATTATGATGAATAGTGAAAGCTGACCAAAAGCACAATGATCCTCTCAGCAGGTCAAGAGGTACTAACCTACAAATGGCTTTATTCACATCAATCATATCTATCACAAAGTGTTGTAAAACCTAGTAAATGATCACAGAATTCTTTGTTGTAGTAACATCATAAGAGTGTTGTTTAGGTGATTTGATAATATCCCATCAAATTGTAGAATGTCACATATGTAGAAGATTGAGTGTCAAAGAAGCGTGTACCAAAAAACCTATATAATAAACGAACCACCATACTATGGCAGAGCACTGTGTGTGATTCCTGCATACGTGTGTTGAATGCACAGTGTGTCTCATCTCCTTATTTCAACTGTGACATCACATCTGGGCAGGGAGACTGTAAACCTCAAAATTCCTTAGACTTATGCGACCTTAAATTAATATATATCAGTCTTTTAAAGTGATTCCCTTGTAACAAGACCCTGGATCCTCAGAGAGGCTGCTGGACAAACCTCTATAGTGACTTGCTTATTATAGCAAGTGGCATAACCAGGATCATCAATCAAGTCTCATATGACATAAAAAATGGTTTTCAGACCTTCACTAGAAATCATAGAATTTTGGAGTTGAAAATAAGAGCTAATTTACCCCAATCCCCTCATTTTACAGTTGAAGAAACAATCAGAGAGATTGTCACTTGCCCAAATGCTAGAGCCAAAATCTTTGCTGTGCAATATACATTTAATTTCATTGCCTTTAAAGATTACAAGGTGGCAGTATCTAATTCATGTACTCTGACCCTCTAAATTCTTAGTCTTTTCCAGCATATAATGGTATATAACATAACAGATATAATAACAATGAAAAAGTTCAAAATACTGCCAGAATTTCCAAAACGTGACAGAGACACAATGTAAGCACATGCTGTCAGAAAATGGCACTGATATACTTGCTCAGAATAGTATGGAAATATATCTAGAAAAATACAATATCTGTGAAGCACAATATTCACAACATAAACTATGTTGAGTTGATTTCTCACATATCTTAAGGTTGTGAAGATCAAATAAAAAGCATTTTTATGATTAAAATTATTTCAAGAGATTTGGGCAAGAATATCAGTTTATTGATTAGGCTACCATTATAACCAATAAAATGATAGGTCAGAGACCCCCTCAAGTGACCAAAAACCCCAAACTACCTTTTAACAGACTTATAAATAGAGTTTTAGGAGCTCATTGTTCAGATTCTCCATTGAACATCCCAAGGCATTTCTATTTGGGAGGTGGTCCTTTAAATTTAGCCTTTCCCCAAGCTGACATGTGATGGTTGTAAAAGGAAGAGAACCGTTGTGAAACATTCCTTTTAGCTAGATTTGTGTGTGTGTGTGTGTGTGTGTGTGTGTGAAAGGAACACACATTCCTTGGGATTCATAAGAACAACAAAAAAGTGAAAATCTGTGGACAGGATAGGGTCTGTGATTCCAAACCCTGGCACATCCATTCTCCCTAATTTACAGGAGTCGACTGGGGCTTTTCTAATCCAGGGCCCTGACGTAGAAACTAATACAGAATATGAAAAATTCTCCCAGTATGGGAAAGCGTTTGGAAATCTATACAGTATAAGATGTGTAAACCTCAAATTTCCTTAGACTTATAAATGTTGGAAATTTCACCATTGGGATATTTCATACTTGGAAAATTTCTTACTGATAGTCTATTGGAATGGGAACCCCATTGGCATGGGAGGTTCCTTCTCTTCCCTTCTTAAGATTACTTTAGGACAGAAACCTTTTGCTGAACAATGGAAAGGACTTTGACCTATGCTTAAGCATAGAACAGGAATTTCTTTGAGTCATGATTGATTTTAGAATTGATACAATGGAGATACTTGGAATAAATCTCCACCCTATTCAGTCCTAACAGGATTGAGTAAGGGCTGCAGCCTAGATCAAAATTTAATTATTCCAATCTCTACCCTACTCAGGTTAACAGGATTTAGAAAGGGCTGTAGCAAAGGAGCAAAGATTTAATCATTTGAAAATATGACCTTCAACAGACATGTGCAAAAGCCAGAAACCTCTGGGCGGTCCTGGGTTAAGCTAGAGCCTCCATTGGCACAGGGAAATTGATGAACAGTGATTGGTAGATGGGAGAACTGAGGGGAGGAACTTGGATGGTTTCCTGAAAGATAGGAGGGTCTGAAGACTTGAGGATGGGGGTTTTGGAGTAGTTGGTCGGTGTGGTTCGTGTGGGCTCTGAGAAGCTTGCTCGGAAGGAAGCTGAAGGTGGGGGCCTCTGAGACTGTTTCTCCATTTTGGTCACGTGAGTAATAGGGACTGATCTCTTTTCTTTGCCCCAGCTATCTAAGGGCTTGGGCCTTTTGGCCCAGCCTAAACAGAAGGGGGTATTTAAGCCCTATTTCCTTCTCTCCCTTTTCTCTCTCTCTATCTCTAATTACTTCCTCCTATTGTAATTAAACTCCATAAAAGATTGACGGCTGACTTAAGTTTTCATTTAGGAATTACATAGCTGATTCCTTGTCGACCTTAAATTAATATATATCAGTCTTTTAAAGTGATTCCCTTGTAACAGATGTTAATACTGCTATTGTTAAGGATATGATAAACAATACCAATTATCTACATATGTGTCATATTCGACTGTTTATTAGTGTTTTAGATTTCCTCTTCTAGGTACATGTCATAACACCACATTAGAATATACATTGCTTGAGTGCAAAGGCTTTCTTTTTTCCATGTGATAGAAATTGCCTAATGATTAGATGCTGTTGCCATTCATACACTCAATGAGGCCGAGATAGGTACTATAATTGATTATACTCGCTCTATAAAATAAGTGAGCCCTCAGCATCAGTTTCAAGCTACATTCTATAATTTCAATAATATAAGCAGTATGAGTATGATGGAATTTCAAAGAGCAAATAAGGGAAGACAATTTACATATCAAAGAACAGATGGTAGAAGGGGAGAACTATATCAGATAAAATAAGCAACAATAAATGCTGGATCTCTAGTTGATAGCTCAAGCTTGCTGTTTCAGGCTCTAGCTAACTACATGGCATGTTCATCTTAAATCAATGGCAATTAGAAAAGTAAACTAGAAATTCTCTCATCATATCCAGCAACTAGCATTTAAGAAATGCTTGTTGAATTGAATCTATTAAACTGTAAACTTCATGAAGTCAGGAACCTTTTCTTTGAAATTCTGAAGCTTCCTTAGTGCAGAGCATAACATTATATACCTTAATGAGCTCTGAATCAAGAGTATGGATTTAAACTAAGATCCTTCCTTGCTGCCTATGTGGCCTTGGGCAAGTCATTTAATCTCTAGGATGCTCAGTTTCTACTTCTGTAAAATGGCGATAAATATTCTTGCATTATCTCTCATATAAAGTTGTTATGACTGTAACAATTAAAATTTAGGGGAGACTGAGGCAGGTAGAAATTAGTTTCTCTCTGCAATGAGTATTATATTTTTTAGAGGTTTATTAAGAATTAAGGATTAAAGAGAATACAGGATAAGGAAAACGTGCCTAGGCCAGAGGCCTAGACAAGACCTCACCTACATTATGGAAAGAGCCTTGTCTACTCCAAACGGAAGTCCAAAAAGAGAAAGCCTTTGCCATCAGCTTAAATCCTTCCTCAATCTTGGCCCACCTCAGAATTGTGTGAGATTACAAAGCATTCTGGGGAAGTGGAGCAAGGGCTTGTGGGGATTGAAGTCCAGAGTTCAAATCTCAATTTTACATGAGGAAAGTATTTTGTAACTATTTCACAGTAAAAATGTAAACATATTTGAATTTTAAACATTCATTAAAAAAGCTATATACACTGTGAAAGATTAAACCATTATCAGCAAAGCAGGTTTCCAAGACATCCACAAGGGGCACATGCTGAACAATGCTATCCACAGCCAAAGGAGGAACTGTTGGAGTCTACTTGCAGATCTTCCACTTTTTCATGTCATCTTCCACTTTGTTTCCTTCATACAGTTTTTTTTATATCTGTGATATGTCTTCCATCATGACAGAAGCCATATAAAAATAGGTATTGCATAGAAACACTGATATAACATATCACTACTGCTATGAGAAGGGAGAAAATCTGAATGCTAAAATGTCAGAAAAAAATGGTTAAAATAATTTCTACATGTAAAGGAAAAAATAAAATAAAAAAGAAATAAAATAAATATCAAGTGAAAATATGGACACAAGAGTTGTTTGCTCTTAGTTTCATGAAGAACTAGAACATAAAAAAAGAATAAAGCTAGGGCAAATAAAAGAGACAATTCTATTCTAAAAATGGTTAGTCAAGTGCTACCGGGTAAGATACTGCACTGTGCTAGCTTCTGGGATACAAAAATAAACAAGGAAATTAGGCCTTATTTGGAAATAATCTATATTCTACTATGGAGGGGGAAGATATTATTATTAATCACATTAATATTATTAATATATGGTTATTATTAATATTCCAATATCATTAATTATAACTTTATTATATTAATATAAACATATTAATGTATAGATAAATAAATATAAAATAATCTGACAGGGAGAGACCACTAACATTTACTAGTTACCGCACACTCAGCTTGGTGCTGGGAATACAAGAACCAAAAACTGAAACAATCACTGCTCTTAAGAAGCTTACATTGTATTTGAGGGAAACACTATGTATACAGAAAATGCCCCCCAAAATGCAAATATAATGCAAATGTGAAGGGGAGGAACCAGAAGCAGAGAAGTCAGGAAAGACTTCCTGTAGGAGACATCTGAGGTGAGCTTTAAAGTATTTAAGAGATTCTAAGAGGTGGAGAGGAGGAAGAGAAGTACATTCTAGGCAGGAGGTACTGTAATACAAAGACCTTGAGGCAAGACATGGAATGTTGTGCATTAAGGACAGTGTTTGGTTAGCCTGTTGAATGAGTAGAGAATAATGTATAATTAATCCAAAAGGACTTGTTGGAATCAGAGTGTCGAGGGCTTAAAATGCCAGGCTGAAGTGTTTGTATTTTATCTTTTTGAGGAGTTTCTTTCAAGAGGTGACTGGTGCTTTTATTCTGTTTCTACTTTGCCCTCTGATACTAAGACATCTGGGCAGTTTTCCTTCATAAATTTTGGAAGCATGATATCAGTCTGTGTTCTTTTTTTGTTATTGTTCATAACTTTCAGGTAGTACAAAGACTCTTCAATGATCGCTTCTCAATCTATTTCTCAGGTAAATTGTTTTTTCCTATGATGTTTTTCACATTTTCTTTCATTTTTCTCAGTCATTTGCCCTTGTTTATTATTTACACTTTGTATTTTATTATTTGAGATATCATAATTTTTAAATGAAAAAACCATTCTTTACTTGCTTTATCTCATCAGTAAATAATTTACAGTATGTACATACCGTGACACTCCACATAGGTTTTATACACGTGGCTATAGTGAGGTTTCTTTACCTTTAAGCAGAACTGCTCAAACACAGCCAAAATAGAGTGCTTCACTTTTTACTCCCAACAGGGTATTATTCTTACAATGAACACTAAGGTGTGCCCTTCCTGCTATGCTTCATGGCTTTGGCAGAGAGAACTAAACTTATTGGAGATAAGCAAGTCCTTGCTGCCAGGAAGGTTCTGGATCCATTGAGCTTATGCATGAGATGTCCTAAAGGAAATAACCTCCAGGAAGGCAGTAGAGGTAGTTCCTTTGGTAATGCTTATTGGCTGATATGTTGAAAACCTTTCTGGGTAAAGTGTTATATGGGTTGGGGGTCGGAGTTTAAGAGGCCAACAGATCTGCACAGGTCAAGTTGTATTTTTTTTTGATGGACTGATTATTCTTTTTATTGTTTTTAACCAATTATATGTAATAACAAATTTCCACATAAGTTTTCTGAATTTATATGATCCAAATTGTCTCCTTCCTTCCCTTCCCTCTTGGCTTTTGGAGCTGGCAAGCAATTCGATCTGGGTTTTATATGTGTGTGTGTATTATCATGTAAAACATATTTTCAATGATCATATAAAACCAAAACCCCCAAACAAAAACCCAAATAAACATGTGAAAAATCATATGCTTTTATCTACATTTTGACCACAACAGTTCTTTCTCTTGAGATGGATAGCATTTCAAGTCCCTCAGAACTCTCTTGGATCATTGTATTGCTGTAAATAGTGAAGTCTTTCACAGTTGGTTATCGTACAACATTGCTTACTGTGTACAATGTTTTCCTGGTTCTGTCTATTTCACTCTGCATCAGTTCATGTAGATCTTTCCAGCCTTTTCTGAAATCATCCTGTTCATCCTGAGTTATATTTTCTGTGGGATACCTCTGAAAGTAGTATTTTCAAACAGAGTTTCACCTCTTTACATTTAGAGAAATTCTCATGTCCTTTTAATTAAACAGAGTAGGGATGATAGCTATTAAGTTCATACTGACTTAGAAATCTAAGAAATTAGAATTTTTTATGTATTTGACAAGGATGGCAATGGTTATACTAGTACAGCAGAACTTTGCCATGTGATGATGGACTTTGGAGAGAAGTCAACAGATGAAGAGATTGATCAGGGAAACAGATATTGGTGGTAATGGTCGAGTGAAGAGTTTGTACAAATGATGACAGCAAAGTGAACACATTGTAACGAATGTGTTAGAATTTCTTGGACTTCCATTTAACCAATTCTAGTCTTTAAAGAAGTTATTTTCTTCAGTAGTGTTTTATCCCTTTTTTACCAAGCTACTAATTCTCTTTATAACTTTCTTGCATAGCTCTCATTTCTTTTCCCATTTTTCTCTAATTGGTTTAAAAATAATTTTCTTTCCTCTTTAAAAAAAATGTCATTACTTAAGTCTTCTAAAAAATCTTATTGGGCTTTTGTCCAATCTAGACTCTTCTGAGGCTTTGATTGTAGATGTTTTCAAGTAATTTTCTTCTATCTTTGTGTTGAGGTTTCCTATCCTCATAGTATCTTTTTCTGGTCAGGTTATTTTTTTGTTTGCTTATTCTTCCAGCCTACTTCTTGACTTTGGATTTTACATTAGTATTGGATTCTACTCACTGGTTTGATTTTCTCTTTTATGTCCTTCTGCAACTGTTGCAGCTTTCTGGAGGCCTGCAAATTTTTGGTGCTTCCAAAGTGTTAAGATAAAAACTGTTTATTGCATCATGCTCTGAGTTCTACAAGTTCCTCACCCATTTGGGCCTATTGGATTGGGGGGTTGAGTCTTAGTGAATTATTGCTGAACTCAGTCACTGTTAGTACACTGGGAGGTGCTACAGGTTCAGGTTGACAACTTCTGGTCCCTCTTTGAACTTTGCCTCCTGCCCTGGTTATTCCACAGCTGACTTGTATTTAGAGTTGAAGATTAGAACTGAATCCCTACTTTGTTCTTAGGCTCAAAGCCATATAGCCAAGTTTTTGGAATTTATTCCTTGATCTATACATAAATAGGGCCCCTTTGGCTCATGACTGCTCTTTTCCACCCTGAAACTATGACCTGGAACTAGTTAATGGGTGACAGAGTTGCCAGCTAGCATGGTTTCTGCTCCAAGCACTAATTCAAGGGGGAAATGTTCTATTTCAGATCTTTTTACTATGCCATTTAATTAAATACCTTTGCTTTGAATTCATTATGTCCTTTGGCAAACTAGAGAAATAGTAGACACACTGGTAGGGCCTAGTAAGCTATTATTTTGAGTGGAAATAGAACCACAAAGAATTTTGAATCTGAAGTTCAAGCCATTGTGGGAACCCCTCATATAGAGAGAATGTACCATAGGTGCTATACCTCTATGCACTTGCCATATTCTATTTGGCTTTACCTATGTGTTCTGTTACATTCTGACAATATGAGGTACATGGGAATAGGAATTATATCTCATTTATTTTTGTTTCTCTATTTAGATAGCACAAATTTGCAAATAATAATGTCACATTTCTATAATACTTTAAGATCCACAAGATGTTTTTGTCACAACACTGTGAAGGGGGTAGAGCAGAGATTTTCATCCCTATTTTACAGATGACAAAACTGAGATTGGTAGAAGGATCGTAGGAAATAGCTTTAGAGTTGGAAGGGACTGCAGAGGCCATTTAATCTAACACCCTCATTTTACAAGTGAAGAATTTAGGCCCAGAGACATTTACATGACTTATTCAAGGTCCCAAAGGCAATTAAATAGCCAGTTGGTGTCTGAGCCAGTATTTGAATCCAGATTCCCCAAGCCAATGCTCAGTGCTCTTTCTAATACATCTCTCTCTCTCTCTCTCTCTCTCTCTCTCTCTCTCTCTCTCTCTCTCTCTCTCTCTCTCTCTCTCTCTCTCTCTCTCTCTTTCTCTCTCTCTCTCTCTTGTCTGTCTCTTACACATACACACACACACACACACACACACACACACACACACACACACACACACACACTGAACCTGATGATACTGGAAGCCTCAAGAACAAAGGTGCAATAGGCAATGGGAAATGGCTATTTTTTACATTCATGCAACAAAACACTAATCCAATTTGGCAGTTTTTCGTGCATGAACTGCTCAGAGAACATAGCAGTCTGATTTTATTTATAGGTTAACTGACAAAGATCCTGATTAAAAAATTAGCATCCATCCTGTTCACAAGGTATTTGTCTCTCCTTGAACAAATCTTGCCTTAGATCCAGTTACAATTCAAGATTCTTTTACTGATTGTCAGCTACGTACAAAGCACTTGTGAGGCGCAGAGATGAGTGAGATACACTCATTACCCTCAAAGAGTTTAAACTGTATTGAATAAGAACTGTAGAATATTAGCTCTGGGAAGGAATATGAAACATAGGATAGAAAACACTCAGAACACAGAATTGTATCAACTCTGAAAAACTAAACTATTAATAGCAAAGCAAGGTTCCCAGATAACTCCAAGGAACTAACTCATGATGAAAAATGCTCTCCACGGCCAAAGAAGGAACTGTTAGAATCTGATGGCACGTTATCTTTCACTTTATTTCCTTCATGAGTTTTTTTTTGTATGTATAATACATGTCTTCTTTCACACCATGATGAATATGGGGAAATGTATCGCATGATAGCACTGGAATAACCTGCATTAGACTATTTACCACCTAGGAAGGAAGAAAGGAAGGGAGGGTAAGAATCTGAATCAGAAAATGTCAGATAAAAACGATCAGAACTTGTTTCTACATATAATTGAACAGAATGAAAAAGTTAAATTTTTAAAAATAGCTCAGAATCATAGAACATATCCCATCTCATTTTGCAAAAGGGTAGAATGGGACCTGAAAAGGTATACTAACACAGTCATGAGATTCCCTTGGCTCTTTACATTTTCTTTGTGGGCCACTAGATGGTGCAGGAGATAAACTGACCTAGAGTCAGAAAGTCCTAGAGGTAGAATCCTGTTTCAGATACTTCACAACTAACTGGGTGACTTTGGACAACTCATTTAGCCTCAGTTTTCTCAACTGTAAAGTGAGGATATCAATTGTACCTACTTCCCAGGGTGGGTGTGAAAGAAAACATTCGTATCTGTATATATGTCTTACCTTCTCTATAAAGTAGAAATTCTTTTGGGGCAATAACTTAGTTACTTTTCATTTTTATATACATAGGGTTGAGCATAGATTGCCTCACTGGGTAAGCACTTAAATATTTGTTGAAGTGAATTGAATTTCTGCCCAGTCTTTTTAAAATGTCATATAAACTCCTTGAAGATAAGGCTAACATATTTGTCTTTGTCGTATGACATAGTAGTCATAGTATGACTAATCTTAAAGCCAAGAAAACCTGGGTTCGTTTCCTAATTCTGATACAGAACTGGCTAAATGCCCTTGGGCAAATCAGCCTCCCAGTGCTCAAGGAAACTTTCCAACACCATAAGTTTTTTTTTTCCCCAAACCCTTACCTATCATCTTGGAGTCAATACTGTATATTGGCTCCAAGGCAGAAGAGTGGTAAGGGCTAGACAATGGGGGTCAAGTGACTTGCCCAGGGTCACACAGCTGGGAAGTGTCTGAGGCCAGATTTGAATCCAGGACCTCCCATCTCTAGATCTGGCTCTCAATCCACTGAGCCACCCAGCTGCCCCCTAACACCATAAGTTTTAGAGAAGATACTGACGTGTTAATAGAGGGAGTTATTTTACATGACAATAAAAACAAAATCTTTAAAAATAAAATAAAGGAACCTAAAAACAATAGAGGAAGCTTCTTCACCAAGGAGTTCCCTGTATTAATGGAATCACAATTGCTCTTCTGATTCTCATCTCTCTCCTACTTAGAACAAGATATTTATAATTGTGCTCTCCACTTGGCTTCTCTGATTTTCTTCAAGACCCCATATAAATCCCATCTCCTTCAGGAGACCTTCCCCCCAGCTGGTTGTGACTTCCCTCTGAGATTACCCTCTATTGCATATTTCTTGTGTATACATAATTATTTTTGTTGCTACTTCCATTAGAATGTGACCTTCTTGAGGCCAGGGACTGTTTCTTACTTTCTTTGTGTTCTCAGTATTTAGTACAGTGTCTGAATCATAGAAAAATTAATAAAGAAATGCTTATTGAGTTGACCCTCAATAAATGAAGTTTTATTTGTGTGGAACAATTGATTCAGAACAAAGTCATTCAGTCCTTTTTATTAATCTTAGATCACTGATCTGGAGCTAGAAGGCACCTTAGAGATCATATAATCCAACCTCCTCATTTTGCAGATGAGGGAACTGAGGACCACAGAGATTAGGTGACTCGTCTAAAGTCATACTGTTAATAAATTTCAGTGTTCGCATTTCAACCCAGGTCCTTGGACACCAAAATCAGCACTTTGTGACAAAAGTTAACAGTTGTCAAACCTATCAAAGAAGCTGACTCATCTGGGTATCTTCTGAATCTGTGACTGCATGTGTTGGCAGAGCTTCGGAAGCAGGGACAGCTAAGCTCTGTAATTGGTGTTCACAGTTCCTAGATAAAACATGGCACCAAAACCCCAAAAGAATACATGGAGAACAAGATAAGTAGACACTGTTAAGATTGTTTTAGCTGAACCATATCAAATCTGGAAGGGGCCCCGGTCCATCTAGTCAGTCCATTCACCTCATTGTGCAGATGATGAACTTGAGGCATGGGCAGAAGTGACTGACCCCAAGACAACCAGTGTGATGTCAGAACTGGGTCTAGAGTAGGGGTTCTAACCTTGTCCATGGATAGATTTCAGGGAATTCATGAGCCTGGAAGGGAAAAACAGTTATATCTAAGTTTCAATATAATTGAATTTCTTTGTAATGCTATGCACGTATTTTATTTTGTACATTTAAAATGGCATTCTGGGGGGCTCAGTGGATTGAGAGATGGGAGGTCCTGGGTTCAAATCTGATCTCAGACACTTCCCAGCTGTGTGACCCTGGGCAAGTCACTTGACTCCCATTGCCTAGTCCTTACCACTCTTCTGCCTTGGAAGCAATACACGGATTGATTCCAAGATGGAAGATAAAGGTTTATTAAAAAATAAATAAATAAAATGGCATTCTGAGGAATTTTAGGCTTCAACAGACCACTACCAAAGGGGATCTAAGACACACAAAAAAAGCTAAGAACTTCTGATTTAGAGTAATAACCACTGTTCTTTTCATAGCACTATAAGGGTTACAAAATATTTTGTAACTGTGTAAGGTTGGAAGTATAAGCATGCTTAGATCCATTTTAGAGATAAGGAAACAAGCTTAGAGAGGCAAAGTCATTTGCCCAAGTTCTGATTAGGTTAATAAAACACATTTCTAGGAAGTAACAGAACCAGAACTCAATCTAGTCTCTAATTCTTAGCCAAATACCTTTCCCATCATGCCACTTTGCTTCTTCTAATATAAAAAAAGAATATCACCCCAAGCACTGACATTTTAAATTGTTCAGAAACACATAAGCTGTTAAGTTTGATGTCTACTGTCGAAGAACCAGTAATATAGTTCCTTTCCCCCCCACTCATTTGGTCATTTCTATTGCTCATTTTCTAAATGAAGCTTATGGAAAAATTCTATCAAAAGATTATGGGAAATGTCAATGGAGATATCCAAGCTATCCCATCTGGGGCCTGAGAGGATCACGGGCACAAAATTCTTAATAAAGATATTAAAAAACAAAGACGACACTTTTATATTCACAAACATGATGAATCTGACAGCCATGAAAGAAAATGTTTGGTTGTCTTCTTTTTGGGGCCAGGATTAGGTTAGGGATTAGATAAACCTAGGGGATAACACTTGAGGATGTTGAGGTCCACAAGAAAAAGACACTTTTTAATAGAAAGGGCAGCTGTGGTGCAGCCAATCAATGTCAGGCACTATGTAAAGCTCCAGGGATACAAGAAAGACAAAAGACAAGGGGCTAACAATACAATGGGGGAGAAAACATGCAAACTAGGTACAAACAAGATATATATATGATAAATAGGAGATAATAGGTGGAAGGCATTAAGGGAGATGGGAAAAGATTTCTTATTCAGTGGAAAGCAAACTGAATCTGGAGTCAAGTGACCTGGGTTCTAATCACAGTTCTGCTATTTATGGCTAGGTGATTATAGACAAATATTTAACCTCTATGTGCCTCAGTTTCTTTACATATGACATGAAATTTATGATAGCCTATACTACCTAGTTTGTAGGGTTGTTAGGAGGAGGGAACTTTAGAAACTATAGAGAGCTGTAAGGATTAAAATTGGAGTTTTGACTCAATATGAGAGTTATAAAAGTGTTTGCCATTTATAAAACATTAGCCCCTAAGTCAAAATGATTGTTAGCAGCTTTTATTTACAACAGGGTAGAAAAAGTGAGTGTGGGAAATGTAAAAGAGAGACAGAGACTTAAGAAGCCTACCAGCCCTTCTCCAGTGAAGTCTGGCTCAGCTGCTAACAGGGGCTTCCCCAAGTCCCGATCTCCATTGTGGATTTCCTGGCAATCCTCAGCCAGAAGTCCTGGTGGTGTTTTCAGCTAGAGTTCCATCAATTCAGAATGACTCCAAGGAAAAGAAAGTAGCTCCACTCATCCATGCAGAATCCAGGGAGAGTCTCCTCCAAAGCCAAGACAGGAGTCTCTGGAAACAATCTCCCCAGATGCCTGGAAAGGAAGGTAGAAGGCCATGCTCATCTCTTCTTTTTGCTCCTTTTCCACATCATTTCCTTCCTGTCTCTCCCCCTTCTTCACAGAAACCAATTACAGTCTTTCAATTTGCTTAGTCCTTCCCAGGGCTGGGAAGTCCCCTTTGGAGGTGAGAGTTTTTGATTTGTGAACTCTCTTACTTAAATGTTGAGTTAGGGATGCTTTGAGTGCTTGATTGATTGAGTTAAAGGTTGCTGATTAATTTCATTAAAATAGACAAAGAGAAATAATTCTATCTTCACAGAGCCATAGAAATAAGAGTTGTTATTAGCATTAAAAATGTGACACAAGATGCTATTTTTCATCAGAGCATGTAAATCTTCATTTTTAATAAGGTAATTCTCATGTATCACAATAAAGACTTGAAGTTTTTAATGTACGGTGAGACAAGGGATATAATTTTCATGTTCTGCTTTGAATACTATACAAAATTCATTGTTCTGACTCTACCTTTCCACTTACCCTGAAATATGATCATAGAAACATAGGATTTAGAACTGGCAAGGATCTTAGAGATCACCTAGTATACTATCTAATCTTATAATTGAGGAAACTGAGGACCCCAGAGGTTGTGATTTGCTGAAGACCATAGAGCAAGTCAATTGGGGACAAGATTAAATCCAGGCCTTTCTAACTGAAAAATCCATCACTTAAAAAAATATAAATAGGTAACCAGGGAAAGGATTATTGTTACTTTCACCCAAAAAGAAACTGAGGCTTAGCATAGTGGCACATAGTAACCACTGAATAATTTTTGCCTGATATGCCTGAAGTTACATAGTTACTAAGTCTCAGGAACATCTTCCATTTTTGATTCATCTGACTTCAAGTTGAGGATTCTTTCTCTGACATCTGGCCTTTCTTGCTCTATTGAGTAGTTGTGATGTTGACTAACTTGATTCTGAGAGTGTTCAAGCCAAGTCCAACAAGACAGTGGCAGAATTACCATGTTAGTGCAACCATATGTAAAGATCTAAACATATGAGCATTATTTTTTATGAATTTTGAGGTTGTAAAGTGTTCAGAGTTTTACTTCTCTGACACAAGACATTGATTTGACTTAAAAAGTGTCCTGGTAAAAATCAGTGTGAGTAAGCATAAAAACAGTCTCGGAGAAAGTTGTGAGGCTCTAGTCTGTCCTTATCTGCCCCTGTTGTGGGATAATGAGCTGTGAGCTATTTTCAAGGTCATTTGCAGCTTGTTGATTGGTTAAGTGAAATTGGAATTCCAGTTCCTTTGGTGAAAATGCTAGTGAAGATTGTGTAGGGAACAATGCCTTCTCTTCCTAGGAGGCCCCAAGGGAAAACAAAAGAGCAAATAGAGCAAAGAACTAGTGGACAGAAAGGGCAGAAAGCTCTGCCTCCATTCTTTGGGCAAGTCCCATTCTTACTTTTCCCTTCTACTGCTCTTGTAACTTTAAGAGAATGATTTCTGGGAATGATGAGTTAGAAGAGCAAAAGAAATCTAAGCGTAATGAGATCTTATCCTGTATTATGGAACAGCACCTGTTTCATTTTGTACAATTAGCCCCAGGCAGAAGCTCCAGGAAACATGAAATATTATTCAACATAGAATGTCAGAGCTAGAAGGAGACCTTAGGAAAAAGAATATCTAGAAATTATATATTTTCAGTCATGCCAATATTTTTGCCTGTTTTGCTTAATTATCCTCCTTCCTTACTAGGAATTGGAGGGAGATTGAGAAATGAAAACATTATAAAAGTCAATAAAACATTCAAAATAAAAAATGATACTGTGCAAGTATGTGGACAAGGGGATCACAAAGAGTCAGAAATGACAGAATGACTGAACAACATGTGAAGAGAACTGTGTTACATAAACACTAATAGACATGAAGTTTAGAGAAGACATGGTCCCTGTACTTGAAGAACTCATAGCCTCAAAGAGGGATAAGATACTGGTTCAAATAGTGAAAGATGCGATATTACATGGTAAGTGCATTAAATTATAATTCAGTTTAGTCAACACTAAGTGTCTACTGTGTACAAGGTCATAAAACCAAAATGAACCAGTACCTATCGTGAAGGAGTTTACATCCTACTAGATGTGAAGAGGTGCTGAACCAGAGTGATGGACATGAGTAGAGGGAGAAGAATAGAAGCAGGAGACCCAGGGGGGTAGAATCAAGAAGTCTTGGCAAGTGGGGGAGAGAAAAGAGTCAAAGATGATTTTGAAGTGACAATCCTGGGAGGATAGTGATGCCCTCAATAAAAACAGGACACTTGGAGGAAAACCAGATTTATTGGAGATGTTAAGTTTGATTTTAGTAAGTTTAAATCACCAGTGGATGTTCAGTAGGTGGTCAGTATTGTAGGACTAGAAATCAGTTAAGAGACTACTGGTTACCCGAGAGGGCAACTTCATCAGTAAAGCAGGTCAGAAATCTGGTTACAAGGGAGGAAGGAGAAGAGAGTGAAGAAATGAATCCACAAGAAGAAAAAATTCATAAAAGAGTTTGCCAAAGGGAGGAAACATAGGACAACTCAAAGAAATAGTAGTTTCAAGTGAAAATATTTTAAGGATGAGAGTCTACTATATTTTCAGTCAGCAGGGAAGGAGACAGGGAGAGATTATAGATGAAAAAGATGAATGGTCAAAGGCACAAGCTCTAGGTGGGATGAGATGTGATCAAGAACACATCCAGAAAGGGTAGGGGTAGAGGTAGCCTTTCCTGGCAAGGAGAAAAACCACTGATTCCTTTGAGACTGAAGCAAAAAGGAGAATGTGGTGAAGATCCAGAAGGATTTTGAGACACAGAACAGGAGATGAGGAAGCTCATGATCAATGGCTTTGCTTTTTTTTTTTTTTAAATTTTATTTAATTAGTCATTTTAGAACATTTTTCCTTCACAATTCCACTGGGTTTTATATGTGTCCTTGATCAAAACCGATTTCCATGTTATTGACATTTGCACTAGGGTTATCTTTTAGATTCTACATCTCCTATCATATTTCTATCGACCCATGCGATCAAGCAGTTATTTTTCTTCTATGTTTCTGTTCCCACAATTCTTTCTCTGTATGGATAGTGTTCTTTCTCATAAATCCCTCTGAATTGTTCTGGATCACTACATTGCTACTAATGAAGAATTCCATTACATTTGATTGTACCACAGTGTATCAATCTCTGTATATAATGTTTTCCTGGTTTTGCTCCTTTCACTCTGCATCAATTCCTGGAGGTCATTCCAATTCACATGGAATTCCCCCAGTTCATTATTCCTTTGAGTTTTATTCCATCACCAACAGATACCACAATTTGTTCAGCCATTCCCCAATTGGAGGGCATCCCCTCATTTTCCAATTTTTTGCCACCACAAAGAGCGCAGCTTTGAATATTCTTGTACATGTCTTTTTCCTTATCATCTCTTTGGGGTACAAACCCAACCGTGCTATAGCTGGATCAAAGGGCAGACAGTCTTTTATCACCCTTTGGGCATAGTTCCAAATTGCCCTCCAGAATGGCTGGATCAATTCATAACTCCACCAGCAATGCATTAATGTCCTAATTTTGCCATATCCCCTCCAACAGTTATCACTTTCCTTTGCTGTCATGTTAGCCAGTATGCTAGGTGTGAGGTGGTATCTCAGAGTTGTTTTGATTTGCATTTCTCTGATTATAAGAGATTCAGAACATTTTTTCATGTGCTTATTGATAGTTTTGATTTCTTTATCTGAAAATTGCCTATTCGTGTCCCTTGCCCATTTATCAATTGGGGAATGACTTGATTTTTTGTACAATTGATTTAGCTCTTTATAAATTTGAGTAATTAGACCTTTGTCAAAGGTTTTTGTTATGAAGATTTCCCCCCAATCTGTTGCTTCCCTTCTAATTTTTGTTGCATTGGTTTTATTTGTACAAAACCTTTTTGATTTAATGTAATCAAAATTATTTATTTTACATTTTGTAATTTTTTCTAACTCTTGCTTGGTCTTGAAATGTTTCCTTTCTCAAAGTTCTGACACATATATTCTGTGTTCACCTAATTTTCTTATAGTTTCCTTCTTTATATTCAAGTCAGTAACCCATTCTGAGTTTATCTTGGTATAGGGTATGAGATGTTGATAAACCAAATCTATCCCATACTATCTTCCAATTTTCCCAGCAGTTTTTTTTTTTTATCAAATAGTACATTTTTGTCCCCAAAGCTGGGATCTTTGGGTTTATCATAGGCTGTCTTGCTGAGGTCACTTACTCCAAGTCTATTCCACTGATCCTCCTTTCTATCTCTTAGCCAGTACCATATTGTTTTGATGACCACTGCTTTATAGTATAGTTTGAGATCTGGTACTGCTCGGCCACCTTCCTTCACATTTATTTTTCATTATTTCCCTGGATATCCTTGATCTTTTGTTCTTCCAAATGAACTTTGTTATGTTTTTTCTAATTCAGTAAAAAAGTTTTTTGGTAGTTCAATGGGTATGACACTGAATATGTAAATAAGTTTGGGTGGGATTGTCATTTTATTATGTTAGCTCATCCTACCCATGAGTAATTAATGTTTTTCCAATTATTTAAATCTAGTTTTAATTGTGTGGAAAGTTTTTTGTAGTTGTGTTCATATAGTTCCTGTGTTTGTCTTGGCAGATATGTTCTTAAGTATTTTATATTGTCTAGGGTGATTTTAAATGGAATTTCTTTTTCTAATTCTTGCTGCTTAGCTAAATTGGAAATATATAGAAATTCTGATGACTTATGTGGATTTATTTTGTATCCAGCAACTTTGCTAAAGTTGTTGATTATTTCTACTAGGTTTTTGGTTGATTCTCAAGGATTCTTTAAGTAGACCATCATCTCATCTAAAAAGAGTGATAGCTTGGTCTCCTCATTGCCTATTTTAATACCTTCAATTTCTTTTTCTTCTCTAATTGCTACTGCTAGTGTTTCTACTACAATGTTAAATAATAGAGGTGATTATGGGCATCCTTGTTTCACTGCTGATCTTACTGGGGATACTATTAGTTTATCCCCATTGCGGATGATGTTTGGTGATGGTTTTAGATATATACTGTTTATTATTTTTAGGAAAGGTCCTTCTATTCCTATAATTTCTAGTGTTTTCAATAGGAATGAGTGTTGTATTTTATCAAAGGTTTTTCTGTGTCTATTGAGATAATTATGTGAATTTTGTTGGTTTTCTTGTTGATATGGTCAATTATGTGGATGGTTTTCCTAATATTGAACCATCCTTGCATTCCTGGTATAAATCCCACATGATCATAATGAATAACCCTTGTGATCACTTGCTTTTTGTCTTTGTCTTTTTGCTAGTATTCTATTGAAGATTTTTGCATCTATGTGCATTAGGGAGATTGGTCTATAGTTTTCGTTCTCTGTTTTTGACCTGCCTGGTTTAGGGATCAGTACCATATTTATATCATAACAGGAATTTGGTAGAACTCCTTCTTTGCTTATTCTTTTATATAGTTTGTATAATACTGGGATTAGTTGTTCTTTGAATGTTTGATAGAATTCATTTGTGAATCCATCTGGTCCTGGGGATTTTTTCTTAGGGAGTTCTTTGATGGCTTGTTCATTTTCTTTTTCTGATATGGGGTTATTTAGGTATTCTATTTCTTCTTCTGTTAATCTAGGCAATCACCTAGATTGCCATATTTATTGCCATATAATTGGGCATAATAGTTTTTAATGATTGCCTTAATTTCCTCTTCATTAGAGGTGAAGTCTACCTTTTCATCTTGGATACTGTTAATTTGGTTTTCTTCTTTCCTTTTTTAAATTAGATTGACCAGTATTTTGTCTATTTTATTTGTTTTATCAAAGTACCAGCTTCTAGTCTTATTTATTAATTCAATAGTTCTTTCACTTTTTTATTTTATTAATTTCTTTAATTTTTAGGATCTCTAATTTAGTTTTCTTCTGGGGATTTTTAATTTGTTCACTTTCTAGTTTTTTAATTTGCATGCCCAGTTCTTTGACTTCTGTCCTCCCTAACTTGTTAATATATGAACTCAAGGATATAAATTTCTCCCTAAGTACTGCTTTCGCATCATCCCATAGATTTTGAAATGATGTCTCATCATTGTCAGTTTCTTCAATGAAATTATTAATTGTTTCTATGATTTGTTCTTAAATAACTGATTTTAGAGAATCATATTGTTTAATTTCCAATTAATTTTTGATATGTCTCTCCATATACCTTCATTAATTATTATTTTTATTGCATTGTGATCTGAAAAGGTTGCATTTATTATTTATGCTCTTTAGCACTTGTTTGAAATGTTTTTATGCCCTAGTCCATGGTCAATCTTTGTGAATGTGCCATGTCCCAATTTATTTTTCTCCACATATCTATTAACTCTAATTTTTCTAAGATTTCGTCCATATCTCTTACCTCTTTCTTATTTATTTTTTTGTTTGATTTATCTAGATCTGATAGAGGAAGGTTCAGGTCTCCCTCTATTATAGTTTTACTATCTATTTCCTCCTTAAGCTCCACTAGTTTCTCCTTTAGAAATATGGATGCCATGCCATTTGGTGCATACATGTTGAGTACTGATATGTCCTCATTGTCTATACTGCCTTCTATCAGGATGTAATTACGTTCCCTATTTCTTTTAATCAGATCTATTTTTACTTTGGCTTTGTCAGATATTATGATTGAGACTCCTGCCTTCTTTTTCTCAGTTAATGGCCAATAGATTTTACTCCAGTCTTCTATCTTTACCCTTTGTGTGTCTACCTGCCTCATGTGTGTTTTTTCTAGACAACATATAGTAGGATTTTGCTTTGTAATCTACTCTACTATTTGCTACCATTTTATGGGTGAGATCATTCCATTACATTCAGAGTTATGATTACCATCTGTGAATTTCCCAACATTTTGATTTCTACTCCTAGTTATGCCTTTTCTTCTTTCACTATTTCCTTCTACACCAGTATTTTGTTTTTAACAGGTCCCTCTATTTTCCACCCTTATTTTGCTTCCCCCCTTCTTATTCCCCTCTTATTTTTCTTTAGCGTCTTTTTAATCTACCCCCCACTCTCCCTCCCTTGTATTACTTCCCTCCCCACCAGTTCATTTGTTACTCTTCTACTTCTCTACAGGGCTTGAATCAATTCTCTGCTCCAATGGATCTGATTGTTCTTCCCTCTTTTAAATTTCAATGCATGTAAGAATTAAGTATTTCCTGTCTCCAACCTCTTTACCCTTCCAGTGTATTGGTGTTCTAACCCACTCCTGCCATATGCTTCTTTATAACGAATTTATCCCATTTTGCCTCTTTTCACATTTATCTTACTATTAACCTCTTTATACATATATACATACATACATATATACATATACATATACATATATATATATGTCTTGGCATTCCATCCTATAGTTTGTTCCCTCGAAGTATAATTCTTCTAGCTTCCCAGGTGATAATACTTTTTAAGAGTTACAAATATCCCCTTTTCTTGTAGGGATACCAATCATTTTAACTTATTGGGTCCCTTAAAATTTTTTTTTGTTTTTTCCCTTTTCTTAATTACCTTTTGATGATTCTCTTGAATTCTGTGTTTGGGCATTGAATTTTCTGTTCAAGTCTGGTCTTTTCTTTTTGAATGCCTGTAAGTATTCTATTTTATTAAATGACCATACTTGGAAGAATATAGTCAGTTTTGCTGGGTAGTTGACCTAGTTCCCTTGATTTCTGGAATATAATATTCTATGCCTTTTGGTCCTTCAGTGTAGATTTAGCCAGATCCAGTGTTATCCTAACTGTGGTTCCATGGTATCTAAATGACTTCTTCTTAGCATCTTGTAATATTTTTTCCTTGGTCTGGTAGTTCTTGAATTTGGCTATAATATTGCTGGGTGTTGTCAATTGAGGATTAAGTACAGGAGGTGATCTGTGGATTCTTTCAATCTCTACTTTTCCCTCTTGCTCTAGAATATTGGGGAAGTTTTCTTGGATAACTTCCTGTAGAATGATGTCCAGGCTTTTTTTCTTTTGTCACGAACTTCCAGTAGTTCAATGATTCTTAAGTTGTCTCTCCTAGACATGTTTTCTAGAGTTTCCATTTTGTGGATGATGTGTTTCATATTTTCCTCAATTTTTTCATTCTTTTGATTTTGTTTTATAGTTCCTGTTGTCTTGTGAAGTCGTTTGCTTCTAGTTGTTGGATTCTAGTTTTTAAAGACTGAATTTCATCCCTAGCTTTTTGGTCATCTTTCTCCTTCTGTTCTGATTTTCTTTGGAGGCCAGCTTTCATTTCCTTTGCCTCATTTTCAAGCTGATTAATTTTGACTTTCAAGACACTATTTTCTATTTCCAGATAATTTATTTTGCTTTTTAAGTCCTTTTCTCAGTTATCTTCAGCCTCTATTAATTGTTTTTTGAATTGTATTTTCAGTTTTTCCAAAGCCTTGTCCAATTTGCTGGAGTTTCTGGGTTTTTGCTTGGTGTTCCTCTGTTCCATTTTCTCTTTGTTCATTGCATGGATAGAAGCTGTTGATTGTAATTTCTTTTTTCTTTTTCTGTTGTTTACTCCTATTTTCCCCTTCTTTCACCCTTGTAGTTGCCTGTAGTATTGCTGCTCTCCTTATGTGCTGGATCTGTTGGTTTGGGCTGTTCTATCCTGAAGGAGCTTCTTTGTTCTACTGATTGATCAGATTAGTCAGATCTTCCTCAGATGATAGCAGAAACTGAAAAGGAGCTGGGCTTTCCACCCTATTATCAAGGTTGTTGCCTGTAGTGGTTGCAGCCTTTAAGTTTTGAGCTTAGTCAGCAAGACTCTCAGAGCAGTCTATGGGGAGGATTAGAGTTGAGCTTGTGCCCCTGAAGGCTTCTTATCTGACCTATTGATGAGACTGGGAGGTAGGAGTTGGTCTGCAAAGGTGGATGTACCCTGAGGCCAAAACCTTGGGGGGGTGGGCAAGATGGAGTGTCTTGGCTCAGCCTAGGCTGCCTACTCTGAGCTCCTCCTCTAGCTGTCTCTACGCCACTTGTGTTCAATGCCCTGAGCCTGGCATAGCTGTGCCAGCAAGGTATGCCCTCTAGATTAGTGTCTTGCCTGCCCAGAGATTCCAGGCACTGCTGGAGGCTCAGCAGTATAGGTGGGGAAGGGATCCTGGGACCTTCCTTCTTCCTTCCCCTTAAACCCTTGTGTTCTAGAATTCAGGCTTTTTGGGGGGCATACCTTTTAAGTTGGGTCTAGGAGAAGGGTTCCCTAGCTCTGTCCTGTTGTTAGATTTGGTTTTCAGTCCCCTCGAAGCATTACGTTTTTCATTTGGTGAGGAAGGGTTTGGGGAGTTCTGAACTGTTGCTGTTTCTAAATGACTATCTTGACTCCGTCCTCCCTTGCTTTTTTCAATAAAAGATGAGTCTAGGTCATCTGTTTAGGTAGAGCAGAGGTGGGGAGGAAAGAGCAGGTGGGTAGAGCTGGAGCTGGCATGGAATGACTGGGGGGCATGTGTTGAAGCAATGCATCTTCCCTTAAGTTGACATCTATGGCAGACCTCATCTGTGCCTCCTGACTTCTCTGGCTTCAAGTACTGGATAAAATTCTGCCTTTACAAGAAGCTTTTCCTGACCCTTGTGATAGAGAGAAATGCGCAAAGACTAAAGAAAATGAGATGCAAAGAAAATGAGCAGGATGGAACCTTACAGACCCAGCAGGGGAGGAGAGAGTTCCATAGAAGGTTCAAAGGAGGCAGCTAGCCAGAGCTATGATCTGGTATGGTTACTTCACCACTTGACTTCACTTCTCCCTGGCCAACCTCTCTGAAAGAGGAAGGCTGAAGAAATGCTTGACTTTTACTCTCCTTGACCTGGCTGAATTGAAAGAGTCTGGCCCAGTGAAGATCCCAGCTGATATATGACTGTAGGTAGGGAAAGTCAATCTTAATTTTCTTTGAAGAGACTTTGAATTGAAGCCTTTAACCAGAGATAGGGGTCATAGGGAAATTCCTCTCCCTCTCTCCTTTTTATTTCCTTATTCTCCTTTCCCAAAGGAGAATAAATTAGACTTTCAACTATAAGAAATTGTCTTTCAATCTTTGTAGTAGGAGGGAGAATTTAAAATATTCAAATAAGAAGGTTGGGGAGGGATGACTCATTGTCTGTTAAGCAAAGACTCCATTAGGCTGCCTAGCAGGGAGAACAAGAAGGAAGGTGTGTCTTTGAATTCAGTCCCCTTACCTCAACCTGCTTCCTGGGGTAACATCTATTCAGCCCCCATCTCTCAGTATTCCCCTCTACTACAATCTCCTAAGGCTAATAATGCCTTTCTTCTGTGGGTTGTTTCAAATTTATCTTGTCTCTATGGTGGTTGTACAGAGGTGTTTTCATATTGTCTCCCCCAAGAGACTATGAACTCCTTGAGTGCATGCACTGTTTTTTGTATTTCTTTGTATCCCTAGCACTTTGCACAATGCCTGGCACATAGTAACTGGTGCTTGATAAATGCTGTTTGACTGACTACAACTAGTCACAGTCAAGGGGCAGACCCATCTCCTAAACTGGAGCAGATTTTATCCCAGTACCAGTGCCAGTACCACTGGATATGTTAAAGAAAAGTAGTAGATCATGAGAAAAGATAATAGCAAAGGGAGTATGTTCTGGAATATTCTGGCTATTCTAGCAGTCACTGCTCTTCTCCTTTTACCTCCTCCCATAGTAAACACAGAACTATTTCACACTTGTTTCTAGTTTTCTCTGCCCTCTTTTCCACTATAGCTTCTAGACCAGTGATGGTGAACCTATGGCAAAGGTGCCTAAGATAGCACACAGAGTACCCTCCCTCCAAAACTCAAGTTTGTTACTAGAAAGGCAGAGGGACTCTGGCAGAGCTGCTCTCCTTCCTCTCTCCACTGTGCCTAATGACATTGTTTTACATCCCCCACCCCTCTGCCCAGCAGCCCAATGGGAGTGCACAGCAGGTAAGGTGGGCAGCTCACAGGCAGCAGAGCTGGAGGGGAGCAGAGCATTTAGGCCGCTCCCCTCCCCCTCTCTACACTAGCTGAGAACATTCCTCACTTTACCTGCCTCTCCCTCCAACAGCCCAATGCGTGTGCTTTCTCACTTCTCTGTGTGGGGTAAGGGGAGGACAAGGCTCCTTCAGGTCTCAGTGGGGGGAAGGGCATGGCACATGGTCTCTGGAGGGGAGGGTGGCACTCCTTCTCTAAAATGTTCACCATCAATGTTCTAGACTCTCTCCTTTATTACAATGCAATGGAAAGAACATAGGATTTAGAGTCAAAGGTCCTGAATTAAATTCCTGTCTTGGACCCTTAATTGTGACCTTAGACAAGTGCCTTTACTTCTCTAGACCTCAGTGTTCCAGTTTATAAAATCTGATGGTTGGGCTAGGTAATCTTGAAGATGCCTTCTCACTCTAAGTCTGTGATCCTATACTCTCTCTTTCACATTCTATCTTCTGGTACATATTTTTCCCTTAAGTTGTCTCTTTGCTTCCTCAAGACTGGTTGACCTTTCTCTCACAATCTTTCATCCACTGAGTCAGAAAAAATGCTGACATACTTCTTGTTCCCCAATGCTACTTTCAGATCTGATCTCTGCCAATGTCATCTAGTAATCATCTCTCCTTGGTCAAAACTCACTCCTTGGGGGCAGCTGGGTAGCTCAGTGGATTGAGAGCCAGACCTGGAGATAGGAGGTCCTAGGTTCAAATCTGGTCTCAGATACTTCCCAGCTGTGTGACCCTGGGCAAGTCACTTGACCCCCATTGCCGAGCCCTTACCACTCTTCTGCCTTGGAGCCAATACACAGTATTGACTCCAAGATGGAAGGTAAGGGTTTAAAAAAAAAAACAAAACCTCACTCCTTTCTGCCTAGATCCTTCATGTTGCCATTTGTGGTCCTCTGGGTCACTCTTTTCCCCAACAAGTTCAGGGCTTAGAATCTTCTTCTCTAGTCGAGTCTCTGCTACTTTAGAAATGCTCCCTCCTGCCCTCATCTCCTCAATTCCCATGACTTTCGTCTTCTGTGTATTTTACATACAGGTCATAATATAGACATACAAGATCCAAGTTTCTGACTATAACATTTTATGTTCTAAAATTCCATTAGCTCTTGTATTCTATGATCTATTCCCTAACATTCTGTTTTTAAGGTCTTTTCCAGCTCTGACATACTCTGTTCTAAAGATCCCTTCTAAGCTCTGACATTGCATGGTCTAAGTGCCCTCCAACTTCTGACATGCTCTGATCTCAGATTCGTCCCAAACATTCTGTGTTCTAAGGTTACTTCCAGCTCCGATATTCTCTGTTCTGTGATTTTTATATGACTGATCCCTTCACAGCTTTAGCAGGATTAAGCAGTATTTCTTCCCACATACACATTTGTTTTTAGCCAATTATGTTTATCTAAGCACTAAGATACCATGGTGACAAACAAGATGAAAATGTGTAGGCAGGTAACATGAACTGTCTGCACCAATGGGAGAGAAACAAGAAAGTTATTGCAAACTCAGACAAACTCTCCCCTGATCAAATGGTGGCTTACACTGTGCTACAGGAACACACTCATCTTTAGTGTTAATAATCACACTCCAGATGAGGTAAATGGTGTAGGGAGGAAGTGCTATTGATATTTCTAAGAGTGTTTGGTTTTTTGTTGGCTTTTTTTCCTGTTGTTTTTTGCCTAACATATGACATATCACCCCAACAAATACCCAACAGGGAACAAAGCTGTTTGAAACATTCCTTTGCAATCAAACAAGTGTTAATTGTACCTGATGACTTTGTTGACTCATTGGGAAATCATATATAGTTTTGGAAATTGGTTCTGAGAACAAGTGATGGTGAAGTATTTTTAAAAGTTGGAAAATTTGGGGGCAGCTGGGTGGCTCAGTGGATTGAGAACTGGGCCTAGAGATGGGAGGTCCTAGGTTCAAATCTGGCCTCAGACGCTTCCCAGCGGTATGACCCTGGGCAAGTCACTTGACCCCCATTGCCTAGCCCTTACAACTTTTTTGCCATGGAACCAATACACACTATTGATTCCAAGACAGAAGGTAAGGGTTTATAAAATAAATAAATAAAAGTTGGAAAATTTGAACAAGTGCATTTCTTTTGTTGCAGATACTATCTCTAAACCTTAACAAACACACAAAAATATGCAGAGGCACCCACAAATGCATTGCATACAAATACACTGAACTATCAAGGATAGTAGATTTTATAACAGATGTGAAGAAAAGCTAAAGAAATATTTGACCCAGAGAAAAGAAGGCTCAAGGTTGGACTTCAAGAGTGAGCAGGAGGAACCCCAGCCACCAAAATATTTATAGCAGCACTTTTTTTCGGTAGCAAAGAACTAGAAACAAAACACATACCTACTGTTTGAGGTTACTGCTAAATAAATCGTGGCACATTAATTTAATGAAATGAAATCTTTTTAAACCTTTACCCATTCTCTTCCTTTTGCTTCAGTCTTTAAGGGAGTAATAGTGTAAGAAATAATTTCTATTGAAACAGCTAGGTGGCACAGTGGATAAAGCACCAATCCTGGAATCAGAAGGATCTGGGTTCAAATGTGGCTTCAGACATTTCCTAGTTGTGTCGCCTTGGGCAAGTCACTTAACTTCAATTGCCTAACCCTTACCAATCTTCTGCTTTAGAATCACTACTTAGTATCAATTCTAAGACAGAAGGTAAGGGAAAGAAAGAAAGAAAGAAAGAAAGAAAGAAAGAAAGAAAGAAAGAAAGAAAGAAAGAAAGAAAGAAAGAAAGAAAGAAAGAAAGAAAGAAAGAAAGAAAGAAAGAAAGAAAGAAAGAAAGAAAGAAAGAAAGAAAGAAAGAAAGAAAGAAAGAAAGAAGGAAGGAAGGACAAGAATTCAGAAGAGCACACGAATACTTGTATGAACTGATGTGAAGTGAAGTAAGCAGAGTTAAAAATCCTCTAACAATATTCATGACTAAAACAATGAAAATGAAAAGAACAAAAAACTTGAAAATGGATAGCATGTAATTATAAGATCTATGAAATTTTAATAATAAAATTGTCTCTGAATAATAGATGAAAAAATC
The DNA here is from genome assembly GCF_027887165.1 of Monodelphis domestica. Lineage (NCBI taxonomy): Eukaryota > Metazoa > Chordata > Mammalia > Didelphimorphia > Didelphidae > Monodelphis > Monodelphis domestica. Next base: position 340,032,965 of record NC_077230.1, read on the forward strand.
ACACACTGCCTTCTTTTTCATATCTGCCTTCTTTTCAAAAGTGAAGGACTATGGATATAGAATGGTAAGATTTGGTAGACATGATATTTATATTTGCTGAACTGCTACTTTTTCTTTTTTATTCTTTGTTACAAGGGCTTATTTTTTGGGGTGGAAGATGGGGGAAGAAAATGCAAGTTGATGTTTAGCCTTTGGCAAATTACTTCCCTAATTTGGACCTCAGTTTTTTCATTTGTAAAATAATATATTTGGGCTAGATAATGTCTGAAGTCCATATTTCATGAGGCAACCAATTCTAGTTTTAGATAGCTCTAATTTTGAGGACATTCTTCCATTTATCAAAGCAAAATATGCCTTTCTCTAATTTCCATTGTGTCAGAAACATTTTTATCATTTTCCCATGCCAAATTGTCAAATGTTTGAATATAACTGTCATGTACCCTAGCAGTCTTTTCTTCTCCAAGTTAAGCCTTCTCAAGTTTCTATTACTGATCCTAATATAAAATCACAGGATCATAGATGTGGAACAGAAAGAACTTAGAAGTCAACCAGAATGCAACCCCCTTGGTCTACAAACGAGAAATCTAGAACAAGAAAGCTTAAATGATTTACCCTTAGGTCACAGTGGAAACAAGAGACAGCATGACATAGTGAATAGAGACTCAGCCTCAGAGGCAAGAAGATTTGGGTTCAAATTTCACTTCTGACATAATCTCAAAACTTACTTTCTCCATGCCACCAGACAACTAGGTTTCTAAGTTGCACAGCAAATACTGATCTGCTTTGGTAGAATACTCTCATCAGGAGTCCCTGTATCAATGAAATCTCAGGATCAAGGCCCATGCCTCATTTCCTCTTTCTCTCCACCCCTCTGCAATACCCATAAGTGGTAGAGCTAGAGTCTGGAACAGGTCCTCTGATCTTGAGTTCATTTCACTACATAACCCTGGCCAATGTTTTAATCCCTTCACCATCCTGGTTGCCCTTTGCTGGTCATGTTTTAGCTTCAGATTCAATTAAACAAATCAACTTGGTGCCTAAAATGGAATATGATACTTCTGAACATGACAGAGTATTGGAAAACTAATATTGGCTTCCTGGAACTAATTCCTTTATTGATATAGAATAAGATAAAATTAGTTTCTTTGGTTGCCATTTACACTATTGACTCAAAGTGGACTTGTAGCCCACAGAAACCTATAGATCTTTTTTTATGTGAATTGTCAGCAACTCCCATTTGAAAAAAGAAGCCCAGAAATCAAATGAAATGATAAGCAAATTGGAGACCAGAATTAAATAGCTGGAAGCCATGAAAAGTAGGAAAGACCAAACTGAAAAGGAAAATTAAATGATCATAGATGAAAATTAGTCTTTAAAGACCAGAATTGGGCAAGGAGAAGTTAATGATCTCACAAGACAGCAAGAATTAACAAAGCAGTCTGAGTAGATGGTTAACTTGGAAAACAGGTCTAGGAGAGACAATTCGAGAATCATAGGCCCACTTGAAAACCTGGAAATAAACAGAAACCTTGACATCATACAATAAGAAATTATCAAAGAAAACTGCCCTGATGTTCTTCAACAAGAAGGAAAAATAGACATTGAAAGAATCCATAGATCATTCTCTACATTAGATCTTCAAAAGACAACCCCCAGGAATGTAATGTTCTCCCTGCTAAGGCAACCTAGTGAAGTCCTTTCCTACCAGATGGTGAGTCAGCCCCTCCCTCAATCTTTATTTTTGAATATTTAAATTCTCCCTCCTACTACAAAGTTAAAGACAGCTCTTATAGTAAAATATCTAATTTATTCTCTTTTGGGAAAAAGGGAATAGGGAAATTAATAGGACAGAGGGAAAGGGGTTTTCCTAAGCTATAAATCTCCTATCTCTGATAGAAAGCTTCAATTCAAAAGTCTTTTCTATTCAGTTGAGATCTTCACTGGGCAAGACTCTTTCAATTCAGTCAAGGTCAATGAGGATAACAGCTAAGCACCTCTTCAGACTTCCTCTTTTTAGAGAGGTTACCCAGAGAGAAGTGAAGTCAAGTGGTGTAGCAACCAGACCACTCCCAGAAGAAATGCATCCAGAAGTCAGCTTGGGCCAACTTCCCCCCCTTTTCCAACCTTCTATAGAATCTCTCTCCCCTCCCCTGATGGGTCTGGGTCTGGAGGATTCTATCTGCTTTCTTGAACTTTTCTTTGCATTTTATCTCTTAAGTCCTGGCCCATTTCTCTTAATCACAGATACTAAGTGGTTTAAGATTATAAGCAAAAAAAAAAGAAAGAAAGAAAGAAAGAAAGGAAAAGAAAAGAAAAGAAAGAAAGAAAAGGGGGGAATAGAAGATGTCATCAAGATAAACTTGAAGTAAGAAAAATAGGATAATCTATACCACACAAAGAGGTACATGGGGTGGGGTGGGGAGGAAGAATACTATTATAAGAAGGAGAAGAAGAGAGTGCTAATAGGTAATACTCAAACCTTACTCTCAGTGGAATAAATTCTAAGAGAGAAGAGCATCTAAATCCATTGGGGTATCTAATTCTATCTTACCCTATAGGGAAGTTGAGAGGGAAAAGCCAAGGGGGGTTTGACAAAGCCAAAGTAAAAATATATCTGATTAAAAGAGATAGGAAAAATAATTACATCCTGATAGAAGGCAGTATAGACAATGAGGAAATATCAGTACTCAACATGTATGCAACAAATGGTATAGCATCCAAATTTCTAAAGGAGAAACTAGTGGAGCTTAAAGAGGAAATAGATAGTAAAACTATACTAGTGGGAGATCTGAACCTTCCTCTATCAGATCTAGATAAATAAAACAAAAAAAGAAATAAGAAAGATGTAAGAGATGTAAATGAAATCTTAGAAAAAAATAGAGTTAATAGATATGTGGAAAAAAATAAATAGGGACAAAAATGAATACACCTTCTTTTCAGTAGCTCATGGTACCTTTACAAACATTGACCATGTACTAGGGCATAAAAACATGGCAAACAAGTACAAAAGAGTATAAATAATAAATGAAACCTTTTCAGATCACAATGCAATAAAATAATAATTAGTAAGGGTATGTTAAATTTAATTGTGGTTTAGACTGAAATATATTAATTGGTGGTTTTATTAGGTGGTCACCAGGGATTTAATTTCTAAATCCTAAAATGAATTACTAAAGTAGAATGTGATTAATGGTAGTTTTATTTACAGTAGAGGGAAGATATTAAGGAAAGAGAGAGAGAGAGAGAGAGAGAGAGAGAGAGAGAGAGAGAGAGAGACAGAGAGACAGAGAGAGACAGAGAGAGACAGAGAGAGACAGAGAGAGACAGAGAGAACTCCAATGTCCTCTGAGCCAGGTAGAAATTCTAAGACCTTAATCAGGGGAAAAAGTCTCAAGATGATGGGCCTTTCTTGGAGGTTTACACCTCTGAGAAAGGCAGGGTTACTAAGTCAGCCTTTCACTCACCAACAGTGACTGTCTAAAAGGAAAAGCAGTCTGAGGTCTCCTGCACAAGTACCTCCAGGGATCAGGTTTCACAGCCAAGTTTGAGTGTCTGTCTCCAGTCTCTCTTCCGAGTGAGAGTTCTTTGATCTAATTCGAATCAAATACAATCGAATGTCCTCTTCTGGCCTCTGGTCCTCTTTTAAGACCTTTTTCTCTTGTGACACCTCCCCTAAATTTCACATCTACCAATCACAGCAGACACTCTGCTCTAGATTGCCCAGAAGGCAATTAGTTGATTCTAGTTCATTATCCACTATTGCACATGTGGGTCACAGATCTCCCACCTCATAATTAAGTGGGAGATCTACACCGTTGGTGATCAGATCTAACATGGAAAGATCTTCCCACTCAACTTCAAGTACTGTGCTTACATTTCTGGGGATTAAATCAACAAATAGACAGAGGATTACAATTCAATCTTCACAATCAAGGAAGAGCTAAGTACCTTCATTGTTACAATCAGGGAAGAGCTAAATTCAACCTTCACATGTACATGGAGAGACAAATAAAAAATTAACTGGAAATGAAATAACATGATTCTCTAAAATTTGTTAGAGAACAAATCATAGAAATAATAATTTCATAGAAGAGAATGACAATGATGAGATATCGTATCAAAATCTATGGGATACAGCTAAAGCAGTACTCAGGAGGAAATTTATATCCTTGAGTTCATATATTAACAAATTAGGGAGGGAAGAGGTAAATGAGTTGGGCATACAAATTAAAAAAACTAGTGTATAGGTAATTTTAGGGTTGTGACTTAATCTAAATTAATTTGGTCGCCAGAGAAAATCCCAAATAAAATGTCCAAGTCAGTTTGGAAAATTATGGTGATTTTAATTAATATAGAGGGAAGGAATTAAGGAGAAGAAAGGGGGGGTATAGGATTTCTCCTGCCTGGCCTTTGCCAGGGGGAGTTCAAAGACCTCCACCATGGGGTCTTTGAAGAAGATAAGAGGCTTTTCTAAGAGGGTAGTGTTTGGAAGGTAAAGGAGAAAAGAATCAGCCTAAACTCCGAGAGAGCTTAGTGAAGATGCCTCACCTGAAGTAGGCTACTAAGCTTCTCCCAGTGTAGTATCAAGGAAAACTCACCACCAAACCTGGACAATAGTTATTGCCACACCAAGATGCTGAAATGCTCAGCAAGTTGCTGCCAGAGCCACCTCTCCGCCAAAAGAGCTGGAGAGAGGATGTGACGTGAAATATATAGCTGGTTTTTACATTACTTTCCTGTGTCTCACATGTACCAATAGTAGCTTAAGCTTGACTTATGACAGCTCAGGGGTCTGTCAGTTGTTTCTGATTTGTCATTTGCTAGCACATGTCTGTCATAGGCCATCCTCCTAAATACTTAATCCTTAACTATGGGTGTAGACATTCCTGTTTTTGTTAGACTAAGTAGGGTGGAGTAATCTAAAGTTCACACTAGAAAGTGAACAAATTAAAAATCTCCAGATAAAAACTAAATTAGAAATCCTAAAAATTAAAGGAGAAATTAACAAAATAAAAAATGAAAGAACTATTGAATTAATAAATAAGACTAGAAGCTGGCACTTAAAAAAAAAACAAATAAAATAGACAAAGTACTGCTTAATCTAATAAAAAAGGAAAGAAGAAAACCAAATTAACAGTATCCCCAAGATGAAAAGGGAGACCTCACCTCTAATGAAGAGGAAATTAAGACATTCATTAAAACTATTTTGCCCAATTATATGGCAATAAATATGGCAATCTAGGTGATATGGATGAATATTTATAAAATTATAAATTGCCTAGATTAACAGAAGAAGAAATAGAATACTTAAATAATCCTTTTTCAGAAAAAGAAATTGAACAAGCCCTTAAAGAACTCCCTAAAAAAATTCCCAGGACCAGATGGATTCACAAATGAATTCTATCAAACATTTAAAAAACAACTAATCCCAATACTAAACAAACTATTTGACAAAATAAGCAAAGGAGTTCTACCAAATTCCTTGTATCATAACACAAATATGGTACTGATTCCAAAGCCAGGCAGATCAAAAACAGAGAAAGAAAAATATAGACCAATCTCCCTAGTGAACATAGATGCAAAGATTTTAAATAGAATACTAGCAAAAAGACTCCAGCAAATGATCACAAGAGTTATTCATTATGATCAGGTGGGATTTATACCAGGAATGCAAGGATGGTTCAATATTAGGAAAACCATCCACATAATTGACCATATTAATAAGCAAAGTAAAAAAACACATGATTAAAAAAAAATACTACCCACAAGAAGAGGATAAACTGTGGGAGTAAAAACACCAATGAAAAACAACTGCTTGACTACAGGGTTGGAGGAGATAAGACTGAGGAGAGACTCTAAATGAACACTATAATGCAAATTCCAACAACAGGGAAATGGGTTCTAGTCAAGAACACATGTGATAACCAGTGGAATCATGCGTCGGCTATGGGAGAGGGAAAGGCAGGGGGGGGGGAGGAAAAGAAAACGATCTTTGTTTCCAATGAATAATGTATGAAAACGACCAAATAAAATAATGTTTAAAAAAAAACACATGATTATCTCAATAGATGCATAAAAAGCCTTTGATAAAATACAACACTCATTCCTATTGAAAACACTAGAAAGTATAGGAAGAGAAGGGCCTTTCCTAAAAACAATAAATAGTACATATTTAAAACCATCAGCAAGCATCATTTGCAATGGGGATAAATTAGAAGCCTTCCAAATAAGATCAGCAGTGAAACAAGGATGTCTATTATCACCTCTATTATTTAACATTGTATTGGAAACACAAGCAGTAGCAATTAGAGAAGAAAAAGAAATTGAAGGTATTAAAATAGGCAACGAGGAGACCAAGCTATCAGTCTTTTTAGATGATATTATGGTTTACTTAATGAATCCTAGAGAATCAACAAAGAAGCTAGTGGAAATAATCAACAACTTCAGCAAAGTTGCAGGATACAAAATAAACACAAATCATCAGCATTTCTATGTATTTCCAACACAACTCAGCAGCAAGAACTAGAAAGAGAAATTCCATTTAAAATCGCCCTAGACAATATAAAATACTTAGGAATCTATTTGCCAAGATAAACAAAGGAGTTGTATGAATACAACTACAAAAAACTTTCCACACAATTAAAACTAGATTTAAACAATTGGAAAAACATTAATTGCTCATGTGCAGGATGAACTAACATAATAAAAATTACAATCCTACCCAAATTAATTTACTTATTCAGTGTCATGCCTATCAAACTAACAAGAAACTTTTTTTTTACTGAATTAGAAAAAAACCATAACAAAGTTAATTTGGAAGAACAAAAGGTCAAAAATAGCCAGGGAAATAATGAAATAAATGTGGAGGTGGGCCTAGCAGTACCATATCTTAAACTGTACTATAAATCAGTGGTCATCAAAACAATATGGTACTGACTAAGAGACAGAAGGGAGGATCAGTGGTATAGACTAGGGGTAAATGACCTCAGCAAGACAGTCTATGATAAAACCAAAGATCCCAGCTTTGGGGACAAAATCCACTATTTGATAAAAACTGCTGGGAAAACTGGAAAACAGTACAGGAGAGATTAGGTTTAGATCAACATCTCACACCCTATACCAAGATAAATTCAGAATGGGTGAATGATTTAGATATAAAGAAGGAAACTATAAGTAAATTAGGTGAACACAAAATAGTATATGTGTCAGATCTTTGGGAAAGGAAAGATTTCAAGGCCAAGCAAGAGTTAGAAAAATTTCAAAATGTAAAATAAATAATTTTGATTACATTAAATTAAAAATATTTTGTACAAACAAAACCAATGCAACCAAAATTAGAAGGGAAACAACAAATTGGGGGGGAAAGCCTTTATAATAAAAACCTCTGACAAAGGTCTAATTACTCAAATATATAAGGAGCTTAATCAATTATACAAAAAAATAAAATCATTCCCCAATTGGGGAATGTCCCCCAAGGACATGAATATGTAATTTTCAGATAAAGAAATCAAAACTATCAATAAGCACATGGAAAAAATGTTCTAAATCTCTTATAATTAGAGTATTCAAATCAAAACAACTCTGAGGTACCACCTTACACCTAGTAGATTGGCTAACATGACAGCAAAGGAAAGTAATAAATGTTAGAGGGGATGTGGCATAATAGGGACATTAATGCATTGCTGGTGGAGTTGTGAATTGATCCAACCAGACTTGATGGCAATTTGGAACTATGCCCAAAGGGCTTTAAAAGACTGCTTGCCCTTTGATCCAGCCATGCTACCGCTGGGTTTGTACCCCAAAGAGATAATAAGGAAAAAGACATGTACAAGAATATTCATAGCTGCACTCTTTGTGGTGGCAAAAAATTAGAAAATGAGGGGATGCCCATCAATTGGGGAAAGGCTGAACAAACTGTAGTATCTGTTGGTGATGGAATACTATTGTGCTCAAAGGAATAGTGAACTGGAGGAATTTCATGTGAACTGGAATGACCTCCAGGAATTGATGCAGAGTGAAAGAAGCAGAACCAGAAGAACATTGTACACAGAGAAGGATACACTGTGGCACAATCTAACGTAATGGGCTTCTCTACTAGCAGCAATGCAATGACCCCAGACAATTCTGAGGGACTCATGAGAAAGAACACTATCACATCCAGAGAAAGAATTGTGGGAACAGAAACACAAAAGAAAAACAACTGCTTGATCACATGGGCTGATGGGGCTATGATTGGGGATATAAACTCTAAGGGATCACTCTAGTGCAAATATAAATAATATGGAAATAGGTGATCAATGACACATGTAAAACCCAGTGGCATTGGGTGTTGGCTATGGAAGGGGGCTGGAGGGAGGAGAGGGAGAGAACATGAATCTTGTAACCATGGAAAACTTTTTCTTAATCAATTAAATAAAATTTTAAAAAAAGAAAAAGAAAAAAATTGGTTTTTCTGAAAAGGATCAGCTTGAGATAATTGAAAATGCTATATACTTTCTCAAATGTTCTATACTCACCTATGCTTAGGTTTAAAAATAAATAAAATGTGCAAGTTAAGGATGGGGAAAGCATGACATTAGTTCATATGAAAATATCTGGAGGTATAAGTGGAATAAAACCTCAATATGAGTCAACATTGTGGTCTGGCAGCCAAAAGTGCTGATGTGATCTTAGGCTATTTGATGAAAGCAAAGCATCCAGGACAAGGGCAGTGATGGTCCTGCTATATTGTTTTTTGGTCAACCACATCTAGAGTTCTTTGTTCATTTCTGGAATTCATATTTAAGGAAGGACACCGACAAATTGGCATATTTCTAGAAAAAGGCAACCATAATTGTGAGAGACTTAGAGACCATTCTATACAAAGACCATTTGGTGAAACTGGGGATATTTAAACTGGAGAAGAGAAGATAATAACGTGACAGATGTCTGGAAATACTTGATGTTGTGTTATGTGAAAGAGCATTTAAATGTATCTTGCTTATCCCCAAAAGGGAGAACTAGGAGAAATCTAGGAGAATTGTAGAGGCAGATTTAGGCTTTGTGTAAGAAAAAAACCCAAACATCTTAATTATTCATAATAATCAGAGTTGTCTGAAACTAGAATGAGCTGTTTCAGGAGACAGACAAGAGGTCTCCCCTTGACTAGAGGTCTTCCTTTAAAACTTAAATGACCGGTTGTCAAGGATATCATAGAGAAGCTTTCTGCTGTAAACCAAGGCATGAACTCTATAGAACTTGAGTCTCTCTTACCCCCAAAGGAGAGCAAACATCCTCAGGTGCTGAGACCCCTAGAGACCTCCATTCCACTTTCCCAAAACTAAGGGATAATCAAGAGCTATAATGCCTTAAAAGCAAGATGATCTTTATTAAGCAAGGCTATACATGCACATGGGAGCAAATTGGTCTGGTACCAATAAGTACTCAAAGTATAGTTGGCCAGCCAATTTTTAGCGAAGGGAGGCAGGAAAGGGGCTGGGAGAGAGCTAGGGTCAAATGAGTAAAGAGTTCCCAGGAATGGCATGATGTATTCCCAGGTGCAAAGGGGAACAAAGACATATCGGGGATTTATTTTTAGCATAAGACAGTAAGATATGAGTCTGAAGTGACTTGGTCTCAAGGTTTCAGCAATACAATGATCCACTGAGACTTAGGGCTGGTTGTTCCAGAGTTGAGGCCAAGTGATAAACTCAACCAGAAACAGATAGTCTAGGACCAGCAAGTTTACACAAAGTCCAAGGACATTTGGTTAGCTGATCCCAGAGAGACCTTGAGAAGTGGTGTGGAATGAGCCAGTGGCTGATGGACTTAAAGCCAGGCTGTAATTTTCAAAGGCAGTTACTTTCATCAATCAGGCTACTCTGGGTCACAAAGATAATTAGTTTCTTCAATTTACTCTTATGTCCTGGGAAAATAGTCAGTCTTACACATCTTCACACACAGAAGGGAAATTCTAGCATAGCAAGATAGTTAGGATAATTTATACACTGCTCAGTTACAAATTGAACTATAAGCCATTTGGGGTCCATTCTAATGCTAAAATTCTTTAATTTTCCCTGTTTTCATTTTTCTTTTCTGTTCTTTTTTTTTAATCTGATACCTTCCATCTTAGAATCAATACGATGTATTGGTTCCAAAGCAGAGTAGTGATAAGGGCTAGGCAATTGGAGTTAAGTGACTTGCCCAGGGTCACACAGCTAGCAAATATCTGAGATTAGATTTGAACCCAGGACCTCTGGTCTCCAGGCTTGGCTCTCTATACACCAAGCCATATTGCTGCCTCCTTTTCCTGTTTTTCTACAATATGTATGACTGTAGTTCTTGTACTTAATAGAGAGAGGAGAAATATTTTGTATGGCCCCAGAGAGAAGAACTAAGTCCATTAAGTGAAAATTATAGAGAAATCAATTTCATTTCAATGTAAGGAAAATTTTTTCCTAACAATTAGAGCTTTCTGACAATGGAATACTCTGCTTTGGGATGCAACAAATTCTCCATTAATGGAAGCTTTTAAACACAAATTGAATGTCCACTTTTTGGAGATGTAGTAGAGGCAATTCCTATTTAGTTATGTGTTAGAGTCAGTGACATTTGAATTCCATTCCAGTGCTAAGTTTGGTGATTCTGTGAAATGGGCTGTCTCAGGAAGTAGTGAAATCTCTCCCACTGGACATTTTCAAGAAGATTCTGGAAGACCATCTTTTAAGAACAGGGACTGAAAGATTCCTGCTCAGGTATGGTTTAGACTACATGACTTCTTAAGTCCCTGAAGACTTAATTGAATGTCAGCATGAATCATCTTCCAGAGTTTAGGATGGTATTTAGGAATAGCTTGTGCTTAAAGCATTTAAGATTAGGTAACAAAGGGGTAGCTGGGTGGCTTGGTGGATTGAGAGCCAGGTCTAGAGATGGGAGGTCCTAGGTTCAAATCTGGCTTCAGACATTTCCTAACTCTGTGTGTATGTGTGTGTGTGTGTGTGTGTGTGTGTGTGTGTGTGTGTGTGTGTGTGAGTGTGTGAGTGAGAGAGAGAGAGAGAGAGAGAGAGAGAGAGAGAGAGAGAAAGAGAGAGAGAGTCTCAATATTGTATATTGGCTCCAAGGCAGAAGAATGGTAAGAGCTAGTCAATGGGGGTTAAGTGACTTGCCCAGGGTCACACAGCTGGGAAGTGTCTGAGGCCAAATTTGAACCTAGGACCTCCCGTCTCTAGGCCTGGCTGTCAATCCACTGAGGTACCCAGCTGCACACTTGGCTTGCTCTAAAAGGAAGCCAGGGGAGCCAGAAGACAGAGAAGAGATGGGATAGCATTCCCAGGACAGGAGATGGCTAGTGAAAACGTCTGGAGTCTGAAATATCTTATTTGAGGGACAGCAAGGAGGCCAGTGTTGCTGGATCAAAGAATATGTAAGGGAGGTGTAAGATAGAAGAGGACTGGAAAGTGGGGGGTGGAGGAGAGGGGATGAAAGGCTTTGAATGTCAAAGAGATTTTATATTTGATTGTAGAGGTGATAAGGAGCCACTGGAATTTATTGAGTAAGGAGGCGATAAGGTCAAACCTCTAGGAAGATCACGTTGACAGCTAGCCTGGAGAGGCTTGTGGTAGGCAGCTCCACCAGCAGGCTCTTGCAACAGTCCAGCTGTGAGGTGATGAGAGCCTGCAGCAGGATAGTGGTAGTGTCAGAGGAGAGATGCGAGTATATATGAGAGGTTTACAGAGGTGAAAATTGATAAGCTTTGCCAACAGATTAGATACGAGTGGGAGAGAGAGTGAGGACCTGAAATCCACACTTAGCTTGTGAGCCTCCATGACTGGGAAGATGGTGGTACCCTTGAAAGTGATAGGGAAAGTAGGAAGGAGGGACATAGGGAGAAGATAATGAGTCCAATTTTGAATATGTTGAATTTAAAATGCTTATGGGAAAAAGTGTTTTTTGCTCTCTATAGGACCTCCAGTTTGAGATGTGAATTTAATGCAAATTTGTACCCCTCTGTCCTTTTAAAAAAGAAAGTTTTGAAAACCCATTTTGGTCTCAGCCTTACCCTTTCATTGGGTGCCCGTATGTACTTTGGAAGGACTTTAGAGGCATCCCTGGAGACACTCGTTTCTGGCCCCACATGGCTCCTGGCATCTGGAAGCCTGACCTCTGACCCAGACTGGGGTCAAGCCTGTCCAACCAAGGAGACCCAGAAGGAGCGACATCTCTGGGATTATAAATTGAGGAAGCATCGAGGACTTTTTGCTATGGAGCAGAATCATGAGATGAGCCACAAATTCAGATTAGCTAGGTGACAGTGCTTTTCTCTCTCCAACCCGCTTTCACTATCTAATGAATAATTATAAATTAATATATAGTGTCCAGAGAATTTTAATCCTAATAATGTTCAAGAGGCAGTTGGAGGTGCAAGACTGGAAGGCAGTTTTGAGATTAGGACTGGATAAGTAGATTTGAGAATCATCAGCATAGATTGAATCCTCAGGAGCCAATGAGATCACCAAGTGAATAATGTAGTGCAGTGGTTCTCCACCTTTCTAACGCCGTGACCCCGCGGTACAGTTCCTCATGTTACAGTGACCCCAAAACAAAAAATTATTTTGGTGGCTACTTCAAAACTGTAATTTTGCTACAGTTATGATTCGGAATGTAACTACCTGATATGCATTATGTATTCTCATTGCTACAAATTGAGAGGTTGAGAACCGCTGATGTAGAGGGAAATCAGGAGAGTGAAAAGTAGGATTTGCTATAGCTTCACAGAAGGATTCCTTCTCTATTAGTGGGAGGTGTAGTAAGCAAAGGAAGATTGCAAAGTGATTCTGCAAAATGAACTGCATTTGACTGACAGGGACAGGTGACACAGAATCACATGGGAGCCTGGGTCAAGATTCTAAGGTCCCAACTGAAATTGAACTTCTGGGAGAAGCTTTGGGAGTAGCTGAGATTTCCATCTTTCTACAAGACCAAAGAAGAGCCATCCCTTCTCTGCTGGATCTACTTTGGACTTTACCTCTGGGATCTTGGCTCATTTACTGGGCTCTGTTTTGTGAGGTTCTGTTTGGGAGGAACTTCACTTATTTAGCCTAGATAAATTGGCCATTGGGATTGTATTAAGGGAATTTATGTTTGGGGATAAGATTAAGAACTTTTCCTTCCCCTTTGTTACCCTCCTTCCTCATCCATTCCCATCAATAAACTTAAAATATTTAGATGTTTCCCTCTTGTCTCTTTCCCTTAAAGAATCCCATAATGACAGAGGTAGAAAATAGTTCTAATAGCACAGGGACTAGAGAAATTCCACACTAGATGAATCATTTATTTATTAAGTGCCTGTTATATGCCAAATAATTGTCCTAGACACTGTGGCTACAGACAGAATTCATAATAGTTCTTGTCCTCATGGAGGTTACATTCTATGCACATATAAGTAATTGTGATTTTTTGAGCTCTGATTTAGGTCTCACATTTCAAGGGATCTTAATTTCTTCTTCCTTGGGAGTTCAGAATAATATCCTGTGGATCATACCAAGCAGAATATTCTCTGTGCTCTGTACTATGGTTCTTCTCAGCTTTAAAATCCTATGAAGGGGTAGAGCCTAAGAGAGGAAATAATACATGTACATGAAAAACCATAATAAGGAAAGAAATTAGCATTATAAAGTCCTTACTATGTGCTAAGCATTCCACTAAGTGCTTTTTACAAATACCTCATTTGGTCCTCCTAACAACCCTGAAAGTAAGTACTATTGTTATCCTCATTTTACAATTGAGGAAACTGAGGCAAATAGACATTAAGTGATCACACAGGTTAATAAGTGTCTGAGGCTGATTTTGAACTCAGGCGTTCCTGCCTCCAGTTGCAGTGTTATATCCATTGCACCACCAGTCACCTCATACATTATTCTATAAAGTTGAATGACAAAAGGAAAGTACAAAGTTCTTTGTTAAAATAGTTAAGAGATATAATCAAAGAAAATTGCCCAGAGATTCTAGAACAAGGGGGCAATACAGCCACTGACAGAGCTCACAGAACACCTTCTACACTAAACCCCCAAAAGACAACTCCCAGGAATGTAATTGCCAAATTCCAAAGCTATCAAACAAAAGAAAAAATCCTACAGGAAGCCAGAAAAAGACAATTTAGATATAAAGGAATGCCAATCAGGGTCACACAAGACCTTGCAAGTTCTACTCTGAATGATCGTAAGGCATGGAACATGATCTTCAGAAAGGCAAGAGAGCTGGGTCTCCAACCAAGAATCAGCTACCCAGCAAAACTGACTATATACTTCCAAGGGAAAGTATGGGCATTCAACAAAATAGAAGAATTCCAACTTTTTGCAAAGAAAAGACCAGAGCTCTGTGGAAAGTTTGATACCGAAAATCAAAGAGCAAGGAATACCTGAAAAGGTAAATATTAAGGAAAGGGGAAAAATGTTATCTTCTTCTTCTACTCAAACTCTCTTCTATAAGGACTACATTTATATCAATCTATGTATACTAATATGTGGGGAAAATGTAATGTATAAATAGGGGGTAAAGAAAGACCAAATAGAATAATCGTTCTCACACAAAGATTCACATGGGAAGGGGAGGGGAAGAAAACTCCTATAAGAAGGAGAGGAAGAGAGGGTTTTTTTTTTTTTTTACTTAAACCTCAATCTCAGGGAAATCAACTCTGAGAGGGAAAAACATCCAGATCCATTGGGATCTTGAATTCTATCTTACCCAACAAGGGTAAGGAGAAGGGAAAACCGAGGGGGGGAGGGGGAGAGGGAGAACAAAAAGGGAGGGAAAGAGAGGGGGGAGGGGGAGAGGGAGAACAAAAAGGGAGGGAAAGAGAGGGGGGAGGGGGAGGGAAGAAAAAGGGAGGGACTAAAAAGGGAAACATCAAGGGAGGGGACAAGGGGACTGATTCAAAGTAAATCACTGGACTAAAAGGTAGAGCCGAAGAAGAAAAGGTTAGAATTAGGGAAGGCAATCAAAATGCCAGGGAGTCCACAAATGACAATCATAACTTTGAACGTGAATGGGATGAACTCACCCATAAAACGTAGACGAATAGCAGAATGGATTAGAATCCAAAACCCTACCATATGTTGTCTTCAAGAAACACACATGAGGCGGGTTGACACCCACAAGGTCAGAATCAAAGGATGGAGTAAGACCTTCTGGGCCTCAACTGATAGAAAGAAGGCAGGAGTGGTAATCATGATATCTGATAAAGCCAATGCAAAAATAGACCTGATCAAAAGGGATAGGGAAGGTAATTATATTTTGTTAAAAGGGACTCTAGACAATGAGGAAATATCATTAATCAACATGTATGCACCAAATAATATAGCACCCAAATTTCTAATGGAGAAACTAGGAGAATTGAAGGAAGAAATAGACAATAAAACCATAGTAGTGGGAGACTTAAACCAACCATTATCAAATTTAGATAAATCAAATAAAAAAATAAATAAGAAAGAGGTAAAAGAAGTGAATGAAATATTAGAAAAATTAGAATTAATAGACATATGGAGAAAAATAAATAGGGATAAAAAGGAATACACCTTCTTCTCAGCACCACATGGCACATTCACAAAAATTGACCATACATTAGGTCACAGAAACATAGCACACAAATGCAAAAAAGCAGAAATAATGAATGCAGCCTTCTCAGATCACAAGGCAATAAAAATAATGATTAGTAATGGTACATGGAAAACCAAATCTAAAACCAATTGGAAATTAAACAATATGATACTCCAAAACCGTTTAGTTAAAGAAGAAATCATAGAAACAATTAATAATTTCATCAAGGAAAATGACAATGGCGAAACATCCTTTCAAACCTTTTGGGATGCAGCCAAAGCGGTAATCAGAGGCAAACTCATATCCCTGAAAGCTTATATTAACAAACAAGGGAGAGCAGAGATCAATCAATTGGAAATGCAATTGAAAAAACTCGAAAGCGATCAAATTAAAAACCCCCAGCAGAAAACCAAATTAGAAATCCTAAAAATTAAGGGAGAAATTAATAAAATCGAAAGTGATAGAACTATTGATTTAATAAATAAGACAAGAAGCTGGTACTTTGAAAAAACAAACAAAATAGACAAAGTACTGGTCAATCTAGTTAAAAAAAGGAAGGAAGAAAAGCAAATTCACAGCATTAAAGATGAAAAGGGGGACAGCACCTCCAATGAGGAGGAAATTAAGGCAAATCATTAGAAATTACTTTGCCCAATTATATGGCAATAAATACACCAATTTAGGAGAAATGGATGAATATATACAAAAATACAAACTGCCTAGACTAACAGAAGAGGAAATAGAATTCTTAAATAATCCCATATCAGAAATTGAAATCCATCAAGCCATCAAAGAACTTCCTAAGAAAAAATCCCCAGGGCCTGATGGATTCACCTGTGAATTCTATCAGACATTCAGAGAACAGTTAATCCCAATACTATACAAACTATTTGACATAATAAGAAAAGAGGGAGTTCTACCAAACTCCTTTTACGACACAAACATGGTACTGATTCCAAAACCAGGCAGGTCAAAAACAGAGAAAGAAAACTATAGACCAATCTCCCTAATGAATATAGATGCAAAAATCTTAAATAGGATACTAGCAAAAAGACTCCAGCAAGTGATCAGAAGGATCATTCACCATGATCAAGTAGGATTCATACCAGGGATGCAGGGCTGGTTCAACATTAGGAAAACCATCCACATAATTGACCACATCAACAAGCAAACTAGCAAGAACCACATGATTATCTCAATAGATGCAGAAAAAGCCTTTGATAAAATACAACACCCATTCCTATTAAAAACACTAGAAAGCATAGGAATAGAAGGGTCATTCCTAAAAATAATAAACAGTATATATCTAAAACCAACAGCTAATATCATCTGCAATGGGGATAAACTAGATGCATTCCCAATAAGATCAGGAGTGAAACAAGGATGCCCATTATCACCTCTACTATTTGACATTGTACTAGAAACACTAGCAGTAGCAATTAGAGAAGATAAAGGAATTGAAGGCATCAAAATAGGCAAGGAGGAGACCAAGTTATCACTCTTTGCGGATGACATGATGGTCTACTTAAAGAATCCTAGAGATTCAACCAAAAAGCTAATTGAAATAATCAACAACTTTAGCAAAGTTGCAGGATACAAAATAAACCCACATAAATCATCAGCTTTTCTATATATCTCCAACACAGCTCAGCAGCAAGAACTAGAAAGAGAAATCCCATTCAAAATCACCTTAGACAAAATAAAATACCTAGGAATCTATCTCCCAAGACAAACACAGGAACTATATGAACACAACTACAAAACACTCGCCACACAACTAAAACTAGACCTGAACAAATGGAAAAACATTAACTGCTCATGGATAGGACGAGCCAATATAATAAAAATGACCATCCTACACAAACTTATTTATCTATTTAGTGCCATACCCATTGAACTACCAAAATACTTCTTCACTGATTTAGAAAAAACCATAACAAAGTTCATTTGGAAGAACAAAAGATCAAGGATATCCAGGGAAATAATGAAAAAAAACACATATGATGGGGGCCTTGCAGTCCCTGACCTAAAACTATATTACAAAGCAGCAGTCATCAAAACAATTTGGTACTGGCTAAGAAACAGAAAGGAAGATCAGTGGAATAGACTGGGGGAAAGCGACCTCAGCAAGACAGTATACGATAAACCCAAAGATCCCAGCTTTTGGGACAAAAATCCACTATTCGATAAAAACTGCTGGGAAAATTGGAAGACAGTGTGGGAGAGACTAGGAATAGATCAACACCTCACACCCTACACCAAGATAAATTCAAAATGGGTGAGTGACTTAAACATAAAGAAGGAAACCATAAGTAAATTGGGTAAACACAGAATAGTATACATGTCAGACCTTTGGGAGGGGAAAGGCTTTAAAACCAAGCAAGATATAGAAAGAATCACAAAATGTAAAATAAATAATTTTGACTACATCAAACTAAAAAGCTTTTGTACAAACAAAACCAATATAACTAAAATCAGAAGGGAAACAACAAATTGGGAAAAAATCTTCATAGAAACCTCTGACAAAGGTTTAATTACTCATATTTATAATGAGCTAAATCAATTGTACAAAAAATCAAGCCATTCTCCAATTGATAAATGGGCAAGGGAAATGGATAGGCAGTTCTCAGATAAAGAAATCAAAACTATCAACAAGCACATGAAGAAGTGTTCTACATCTCTTATAATCAGAGAGATGCAAATCAAAACAACTCTGAGGTATCACCTCACACCTAGCAGATTGGCTAACATAACAGCAAAGGAAAGTAATGAATGCTGGAGGGGATGTGGCAATGTAGGGACATTAATTCATTGCTGGTGGAGTTGTGAATTGATCCAACCATTCTGGAGGGCAATTTGGAACTATGCCCAAAGGGCGACAAAAGAATATCTACCCTTTGACCCAGCCATAGCACTGCTGGGTCTGTACCCCAAAGAGATAATGGACACAAAGACTTGTACAAAAATATTCATAGCTGCGCTCTTTGTGGTGGCCCAAAACTGGAAAACGAGGGGATGCCCCTCAATTGGGGAATGACTGAACAAACTGTGGTATATGTTGGTGATGGAGTACTATTGTGCTAAAAGGAATAATAAAGTGGAGAAGTTCCATGGAGACTGGAACAACCTCCAGGAAGTGATGCAGAGCGAGAGGAGCAGAACCAGGAAAACATTGTACACAGAGACTAATACACTGTGGTATAATCGAACGTAATGGACTTCTCCATTGGTGGAGGTGTAATGTCCCTGAACAACTTGCAGGGATCCAGGAGAAAAAAACACCATTCATAAGCAAAGGATAAACTATGGGAGTGGAAACACCGAGAAAAAGCAACTGCCTGAATACAGAGGTTGAGGGGACATGACAGAGGATAGACTCTAAATGAACACTCTAATGCAAATACTATCAACAAAACAATGGGTTCAAATCAAGAAAACATCTAATGCCCAGTGGACTTACGCGTCGGCTATGGGGGGTGGGGGGGAGGAAAGGAAAATGATCTATGTCTTTAACGAATAATGCTTGGAAATGATCAAATAAAATATATTTTAAAAAAATAGTTAAGAGGATGGAGAGCTAACTCAGGTTGGAAATATCTGATGAAGCTTCATGGAAGAGGTGGCCCCTGAGTTGGGCTTTGAAGAATGATAATGAGTTCTATAGCTCTCCCTCTGGGATCATTTGCCCAACTCCCAATTAAATTGTAGGTTGAATCCTTTAGATGGTTGACCAACTGTCATATCAGGGTTTTAGGATTCTTTGTATTGTTACTCACAAGCCCCCATTTGGTGTACTCCCCCAGTGACCAGTAATCATCAGTAAGCTAGGCTTAATTAGCTTTAAAAATTGTGCAGAAAATGGGAAAAGACTTTATAAGGATGAAGTGTTTTCATTTTAATGGGGAGGAGAAGTGAAAAAGCATCTCCTAAAAGCTGTGATTTCATCAGGGATTATAGAGGAAGTCAAAGAAGACCAAGAACCTGGAAATGATTTTTGTTTTATTCTGATGATCTTAAAAAAAGAAAGGAAAAGAAGAAGGGAAAACTAGGGTTACACTAGGAATGGAGAGGCGAGGAATGGAGGGGAATTTATTTCAAATAACTGGGTGATGAAAATTGAAGACTATACAAAGGTCTAGGGAAAGCAGGCATCCCTCAGACTGATTTTTTATCTCTTATATCACTCTTTGATATAGGGATAATTCTTTGGGAGAAAGAGAGATAAAGCAACAAATAAGAATACTAAGAAACAAACAAAATCAATAAAATATTTTAAATTTTAAAATGGAGACTTATCAGTTACATGACCAACAATATGGAGGACTTAGACATTTTCTCTGATTGTCACGACTGCTCAAATCTCTCCTGAAAGAGATGAAGTAATTCCAGCTGCCTCCACAGTCTAGGACACTATGAACTCAAACAAGATAAAAATTGGATGAACCGACACATTATTCTCTACCCCTTGACATGCTACTCAGCATCCTTTCCCCCACACTGTGGCAGCAGGGCTTCATAAGCAGGCCCACTAGCTTGCAACAGAATTCTACAATCCTCACTACCGAGAGACTCAGAGACCTAAACAGCAAAAATTTGCTCAGGTTTTGACCTGAGTGAGGAACGTGGCAGTGCTCTGTACTTCAGCAAACTCAACCAGAGAACTAAGGAACAAAAGAACCTGGGGCAGGACATGTGTGTGAGGCTAAATTATATTTTTGTAAGTCTGAGAGAAAAAAAAAAACTTGCATCCAGCTTAGGCTAATTCTGTCCTCCCAGAAGTCACTTGGGGGAGAGACTAAGGCTGGCAGAAAGTAAGCAATAGAGAAAATAAAAAAGAAAGACTGAAATTGCCAAGCTTCATGGGACAAAGAAAACTAAGTTAAAGACCTTGAGCATAAGCAGATAAACCAGCAAGAAAGACTTTTTTTTTAAACTCTTACCTTCCATCTTCGAATCAATACTGTGTATTGGTTCCAAGGCAGAAGAGTGGTAAGGGTTAGGCAATAGGGGTGAAGTGACTTACCCAGGGTCACACAGCTAGGAAGTGTCTGAGGTCAGATTTGAACCTATGACCTCCCATCTCTAGGCTTGGCTCTCAAAGGACTATGGCCTCCAGATCAAGTAAAAGAATTCAGGCACCTATTAATAAATAATAAAAGATAAGAAATCACTATTTGGTTAAAATTGCTGGGACAACTAGAAAGTAGTTTGGTAGAAACTAGGTATAGACCAATATCTTACACCATTTACTAAGATAAGATCAAAATGGAAACATGATCTAGACATAAAAGGAGATATCATAAACAAATTAGAAGAGCAGGGAACATATTACCTTTCAGATTTATTGATAGGAGAGAAATTTATGAGTAAACAAGAGATGGAGACCATTATGAGATGTAAAATGGATAATTTTGAATACAATAAATTGAAATTTTTTCTACAAATAAAATAAATATTGCCAAGATAAGAAGGAAAGAAAAAAGTTGAAAAAAAGTGCTCACTGGCAGTATTTCAGATAGAGGTCTTATATCTAAAATATATGTTAAATTTATGGGAATAAGAGCCATCCTTCAATTGATAAATGGACAAAAGATACAAACAGAGTTTTCAGATGAAGAAATCAAAGCCATATATAGGTACAGAAAAAAATGCTCTCAATCACTACTAATTAGGGAAATGTAAACCAAAACAATTCTGATACCATCTCATACCCATTAGAGTGGCTAAAACAACAAAAAGTCAGAATTCCAAATGGAGGGGATGTGGAAAAGTGAGGACACTAATGTATTGTTGGTGGAACTGTGAACTAATCCAACTATTTTGGACAGTGATTTGGAATTACATACAAAGAGCTATAAAAACCATGAGCCATTGCTGGGTCTGGTTCTCAAGGAGATCAGGGAAAAAGGAAAATAATCTTTAGATTCCAAAATATTTATAGCAGCTTTCTTTGTGGTGGAAAACAACTGGAAATCAAATGGATATCCATCAATTAGAGAATGGTTAAACAAATTGCATGTGATTATGATGGAATATTGCTGTGCCAATAAAAATAAAAAAGGATGAGCAGATTATAAAAAAAACTTGGAAAGAACTATCTGAGATAATGAATAGTGAAATGAAATGAAAATCAAGAAAACATTATATACAGTTATAAGTTTAATATTTGAAGAATAGCTTGTGAATTTTCACAAGTAAAACGGTAAAAGAGATTACTTTGGGTTACTCACAGTCCAGAGCACAGGCTGGGAGGCTATTAAGCACACCTCTCCTTAATACTACCTTGGAAGAATTGAAAGCAGATAGATCCCCAGTGCCAGCTCTGAAGGAAGCTACACAAATAACCTGAAGCTTAGAACAATGCACCCTTCAACACAGTTACAGATCTCATCTTTAACAGTTTTTTAAACTAAAAGAAAAGAAAAAGCTTGGAAAAAGAGCAAACAATAGAAAAAGAAACAACATAGAAAATTATTTTGGTGACAGGGTAGATTTAAACTCAGAAAAAGACAACAAAATCAATATTGCTGTATCCAAAGTCTTCAAGAAAAATAGAAATTACTCTCAAGCCCCAAAAGAATGAATGGAGGAAATTTAAAAAGGATTTTAAAAGTCAAATAAGGGACAGAAGAAAAATTGGGAAAGGAAGTGAGAATAATATAAGAAAATAATGAAAAACGAGTCAACAACTTAGAAAAGGAGGCACAAAAAATACTAAAGAAATTAATATTCTTTTTTTTTACTTTTTAAACATTATTTTATTTGGTTATTTACAAACATTATTCATTGGAAACAATGATCATTATCTTTTCCTCCCCCCGCCCCCCTCCCACCACTTCTCCCATAGCTGGCACACAATTCCACTGGGTTTCACATGTGTTCTTGGTTCGAATCCATTTCCATGTTGTTGGTATTTGCACTAGAGTGTTCATTTAGAGTCTCTCCTCAGTCATTTCCTCTCAGAAATTAATATTCTTAAAAAACAAACCAACACCAACATCGGACAATTGGCAAAAGAGGAACAAAAATCCAAAGAAGAGAAGAACTTTTTATAAGGCAGATTTAGCCAAAAGGGAAAAGATATTTTAAAAATGCATTAAAGAAAAGAACTTCTTGAAAGGCAGAATTGGACATATGGAAAAAGAGGTACACAGTTTCACAGAGGAAAAAAAAACCTCTTTACAAAGCAGAATTGGCCAAATAGAAATAGAATTTGGCCAATAGAATTGGCCAAAAAATTCAAGAAACAATTAAACAAAGTCAAAAGAATGAAAAAAAACACAGAAGAAAATATGAAATATTTCATGGGAAAAACAACTGACCTGGAAAATAAATCCAGATAAAAAACAAAAAGAGGAAGGGTCTGTGTACAAAAATATTTAAGGCAACCTTTTAAGGAGGAGAGGCAAAGATTTGGAAAGTGAGGAGATACCCATCATTTGGAGAATGGCTGAGTAAGTTAGAGTATATGATGATTGCAATGGAATACTATAAGAATACTGTAAGAAATGACAAAAAGGAAGAATTCAGAAAAACTTGGAAAGATTTACACAAACTAAAACAGAGTGAAATATGCAGAACCCGAAGAACATTGTACACTGTCAGGAATACCTTACAGTGAACAACTGTGAATAACAGGTATTCACAGTAATACAATGATCCAAAACTATCCCAATGAACTCATTGAACTCAGAGAAAAATAACTGAGTCTTAATCCAAACCAAAGCAAACTTTTTCACTTTCTTAATTTTTTTTTCATTTGAATTTCCTTACACAAAAGGATTAATATGGAAAAATATTTTACATGACTGCACATGTAAAATCTATTTGAGATTGTTTACCATTTTAAATAGGGTGGAGAATTGGTGCAGAAGAGAGGGAGAAAATTTGAGACTTAATGTTCTTTGAAAAAATTGGAAACTATTTTTACATGTAATTGGAGAAAAATAAAATAAAATTTAATAATAATAATTTAAAAAAGAAAGCATAATCATCATACAATCAACACATATGCAGGATCTAATTAAGGATCTCCTGGAAGAACATGACAAATAAAAAAAATTGAACACCACAATGCAATAAATAATTCAAGAAACTACTTAGAGAAAAAAGTGCTAATCAAAAGAATTCATAGATCACTTCCAGAAAAAAATGAAAACAAAAACATTTTGTCAACTCTAAGACACATAATGGTTAAACATAACAATTTCATGGATAAACAACAAATCCTGCAAGTGACCAAGAGAAAGACCTTCAAACAGAAGGTAAAAGAAATTCTAATAACACAAGATTATTCTCTACCCACCAAAAACCATGAGAGGAAATGGAATAATGCATTCTGAAGAGCAAAGCATCTCATGATGAAAACCAAAGTGAACTACTCTACAAATCTGATCTTAATTTCAGTGAAAAAATATGAATGGTCAATAAAAAGAGGGATTTGGAACATTCCTAGTAAAAAACAGACATAAAGAACTTATTTTAAAAAGAAAAGAAATGGGCTCAAAGTTATAGAGTACTTGTGGTAAAAGGGTATCTTATCTCCTGGTTAGATATAAATTCTTTTCTGCCTTTGTGGAGTCTTCATAAAGTTCTTGGGTATTCTCTGCTGGACTCAGAGTTGGTGTCTTTTTAGAGTCCTGAAGCTGATCTTTATTTGGCCTATCTTTCACTTTCCAACACAGATGCTGCCATCAGCCACTGCCTCTTTAGCGAAACTGCTACCCCCACATTTAAGGGAAGTTCAAAAATCTCTAACCTTTTGAAGGTCACAGGATTGTCCTTTAGTCAAGGGAATGGGAAAGGAGTGGTACATTCTCACTGGGCTCACTCGCTCCCTCCCTCCACTGTGCAACCCCAGACAAGTCACTTAAGCCCTGTTGCTCTCTCTCTCTCTCTCTCTTTTTTAAATCCTTACATTCCATCTTGGAGTCAATACTGTGTATTGGCTCCAAGGGAGAAGAGCGGTAAGGGCTAGGCAACGGGGGTTAAGTGACTTGCCCAGGGTCACAAAGCTAGGAAGTGTCTGATGTCAGATTTGAACCCAGGACCTCCCATCTCTAGGTCTGACTCTCAATCCACTTAGCCACCCAGCTGCCCCCCCCCCTCCAGTTGCTATCTCTTAACTGTTCTTCTGCCTTAGAACTAATACACAGTATTGATTCTAAGATGGAATGTAAGGGTTAAAAAAAAAAGGATGTTTTTGACAGAGTATATAGGATGAACTGGAGTAGGAAGAAACTTGAAGCAAAGAATCCAATCAAATAGCCACTGCAGTATTCTAGGGGAAAGGTGAAGGTGGCCGGAAGTCAGATTAGAGCCTCAAAAGTAGAGAAGGGGGTAAGATAGAAAAACTATTTGAGGTAGAAACAGCAAGATTTGGTAAGTGACTGGAAGTGTGTGATGAGAGAAATTGAATAGTTAACAATAATGCTAAGGTTGGGAGTCTGGGATACTAAGAGCTGTGGATGTTCAGGGATCAATCAGTGAGTAATCCTGCATCACTGAAGTCCAGAATTCATCAAGAAGAATGCAAGATAAAGAAGGAAAGTTAGGATAATAGATTTAGAGCTGGTAGGGATTGTAAAAGTTGCTGAGTCTAACCATCTCTTTTTACAGGTGAGGAACTAAGAACTTGATAGGTTTGCTTGTTCACATTCTCCCAGAAAGTAAGAATTCAGATTTCAATTCAAGAAGTATTCAGAAGTCAAACTGAAATCCTCTGACTTCAATTCTCTCTCTACTGGACCATTTTGGACTGTGGAGGGCTTTGAATTCCAGTCTATAGAGCCTGGATCCTTTCAGCCAAGGAGAATCCTAAATAATTTTTGATCAGAGGAATAGAGTGATTATAATTGTGCTTTATGAAGATGAACACTGTGGGAAGGAGGATTTGGGAGTGAAAACAGGGGAAAATTTCTAGCCTCCTTGAATTAGGACAATAGTGTAGTACAGTGGAAAGATTGCACTTGAAATATGAAAACTGGAATCCTAGTTCTGGTTCTTAGTGTCTGTTATGATCTTGGATGAGTCACTAGCCCTGGACCTGATGTGAAGAGCTGTGAAATGGGATAAAACCCATAGTCCCTGCTTCCAAGGTTGTTGTGAGGCTCAAATGAGATGTTTACAGGCACTTTGCAAACACTACGTAAATGCCTGTTTTTTAAATAGTTATTATTATTGGTTAAGGCTAGACTAGATGATCTCGATGGTTTCTCCCAGCTCTAGATCAATAAACTTATGCATTTATCAAAACCTTCGATAAACATTTATATTCTTATCTTACACAGCTTCTTCTAGTAAAGAATTCGACGGCCAAGCCCCTACTGTAAAGCCCTCGTGTTAATGATTTTTCTCACCTTTTGCTAAGTGTTTGAAAGGTCAGCCAAGGCACTGAATGATATAACTGTATCGACTTCTCAAAATATCCATCTAAGTCCAAAATTACATCTCAGCCATAATAAATTCTTAGTTGTGAAACAGTGACTCAGTGCATGATAGGAGTCAGGAGATCAAGATTCTAATTTCAACTCTGCCACTTTTTTTCCAACCTCTGGGACTTTGGGGCAAATTGCATGCCTTCTTTGGACCTGAGTTTCCTCATCTGCTTAATGTCAGGTTTGGGTTAGATGATTAGATTATTTCTAAAGGTTCCGTCTAGGTCTAATGTTCTATATTCTGTGGTCCAAGGACCCTTACAGCTTCATGATTCTATACAAGCATGGGACCACAGATTTTAGAGTTTCAAGGAACCTTAAAGATCTTTTAGCTTAAACCCCTCATTTTATGTATGAAGAAACTAGAAGCTAAAAGTGACTTCTTCAACCTCATACACCTGCTGTATGGTAAGTTTCTTTAGAGTGGGATTAGTTTGGGGTTTTGTCTTTGTGTCTCTAGCTCCTGGCGCAGTGCTTGATAGATAGAAGGTGCTTAATGAATGTTTGTTGATTGATTGATTGACCTGGGTCTCAAATCTAGCCTTATTTCATTCATGATGACTTAATGCTTCACTGAAATAAAAAGCTTCTCTTACTGTCTTCATGGATGATATTGGAGAAACATGGGCTAGATGATTGTGTAATTAGGTGGTTTTGGAGCTATTCTAATAGCTGGACCCAAAAAAAGTCTCTAGTGAAGTGTCCCAAGGATCTATCCTATTAAAAATTTTATCAATACTTTGAATGAAAGCAGAGATGCATACTTGTCAAATTTGTAGATGTCATAAAACTTGGAGGGACAGCTAACATATTAGATGTCACGGTTCAGATCCAGAAAGGTCTCAACAGGCTAAAGCAATGGGCCAAACTAAGCAAGCCTACACCTCACAAAAGAAAAGTGATGCCCAGGAGAGAAGAAAGGTAAAGAGGGAAAGAAACAGTCATTTATTAAGTACTTACCATGTGCCAAGCATTAAACTAAGCACTTGACAAATATTATTTAATTTGGTTCTCTCAATAACCCTGGGAGGTAGGTGTTATTATCCCACTTTATAATTAATGAAGTTAAATGACTTGTCCAGAGTCACATGGCTAGTATCTGAGGCTAGATTTGAAATCAGGTCTTCCTCACTCAAGACCTCTAACTCCATTTACTGTGCCACCTAGGTGTCATGTTGTTAAAGAAATAATTAACCAAGTATTCATTTAGCAGTGCTGGATAATGAGTTCATTTTTGGAGGTGTCACCAGGACATGTCCAATAGTCAACTAAGTGTGCAATAGACAATTGTTGAACTGAAGTTCAGGAGAGAAAAAGGGCCTGGATCTGGGAGAGTGATCTGCATAGAGAAGATAGTTAAGCCCATTGGAAATGATGAGGAGAGAGACAGAGACAGAAAGACAGAGACAGAGAGAGACAGAGAGAGATAGAGAGAGAATGGAGAGACAGAGAACAGATAGACACAGAGATGAGAGAAAGACAGAAAAGAGAGACAGAGACAGTGGCAAAAAAGAGAAAGAACATGTTGAGGATGAAGGGGATCTTGGGAAGAACCTCAGACACCTGAATTTCCAGGGCATGCATGGAGGATGAGCCTCTAGAGGAGCCTAAGAAGAGACCCTCCTTGCCTCTCTTTCTCCAGATATCAGCTCCTCCTCTGTAAAATGAATATCACACTTACTTGAGCTCCCCCCCCCCCCAGAGTTACTATTTATGACTTAGCATGTTATAGAATTGAGAAGGGCTAAGCATAGGGTCCAGCAGGAGCAGCAGTGACTCAGAAGTATCAGGAATTCTTAGACCAAGATGTGACACTTGCTCAGTAACTGGCATTTCTGAAATTGTTCCATCCTCATTGTTTAATTTGATATTCATAACAATCCTGGAAAGAAATGGGATTTTTAAAAATCTGGGCAATTTCATACATTATTCCTTGTTTACAAAAATCATATTCTATTCCTCTCTCCCCTCCCCCTGCCCTTCCTGTAGCCGACAGCACAATTCCACTGGGTATTACATGTGTCTTTGATCAGAAACTATTTCCATGTTGTTGATGTTTGCCCTAGGATGATCATTTGGAGTCTACATCCCCAACCATATCCCCATTGACCCATGTGATCAAGCAGTTGTTTTTCTTCTGTGTTTCTACTTCCACAGATTTTCCTCTGAATGTGGATAGTGTTCTTTCTTGTAGATCTCTCCAAGTTGTTCAGGATCACTGCATTGCCACTAATGGAGGAGTCCATTAATGTTCAATTATACCACAGTGTATCAGTCTCTGTGTACAATGTTTTCCTGGTTCTGCTCCTTTCACTCTGCATCAATTTCTAGAGGTCTTTCCAGTTCACATGGAATTCTTCCACTTCATTATTCCTTTGAGCACAATAGTATTCCATCACCAACATATACCACAATTTGTTCAGCCATTCCCCAATTGAAGGGCATCCCCTCATTTTCCAATTTTTTGCCACCACAAAGAGCGCAGCTATGAATATTCTTGTACAAGTCTTTTTCCTTATTATCTCTTTGGGGTACAGACCCAGCAGTTCTATGGCTGGATCAAAGGGCAGATGGTCTTTTAGCGCCCTTTGGGCATAGTCTAGGAAAGAAATGGGGAAGGTAGTATGAATCCCATTTCTGAGAGGGCAAAACCAAATTCTCATGGGTGATCCTCTGGATTACTACTTGATGAATATATTTTAGAGGGAATTCGTTTTCAGGAATGGTTTGGATTAGGTGGCCCTTGAGATCCATTCTAACTCAGTGATTCAGAAATTCGAAGGACCTTAAAGATCCTTTAAGAGTATTGTCTAATACTCTCACTTTACAGAGAAACTGAGGCACAGAAAGAAGAAAAGTCTTTCCCAAGGTTACACAGGTATAAGCCATAGAATCAGAATTCCAACCGAATCTTTCAAATTCAAACCCAGATCTCTTTGTATTTCTATATCCTAAACACATATTCTATATGCTAAGGTCATATAGCCAATTGGTCTCACCTCAGCCTCAGGTCTCTCCCTATTCCAATTCAAATTTTAGGAGTTCCTGGTTATCTCTAGTATCAAATATCCTCTCCTTTAAATTCCTTTCCATCCTGGCCTCAACTTACCTTTTCAACCTTATTCCATATTACTCTCTGGCCTTTTTATTACTGTTCTGCATAGAGAATACTTCATATCTGTTACTTCCACTTTGAATTTCTAGTTTCCTTAGTCTATGCTTAGTTTAGGTACCACGTTTAACATGAAGTCTTTCCTTGCCACCTCTCCACCCCCATCAACTTTCTTTATACCTGTATTGTGCCTGTATATGCCATCTGCTGACTAGATTGTAAACTTCTTGATGGCAGGAACCATCATGTTTTAGCTTTTTTTCCCCCTCATAGTGCCTGGAACATAGCAATTCATAAATGTTTGTTGATTGATTGTTAGAGAACCATAACTAGAACCCAGGCCTCCTTTCTACAGGTCCAGTGTTTTCTTATTATGTTTCAACTTTCCAAAGTACTTTCACATTTACAGTTCTACTGATCTTTCTATGAAGAAAGCAGGGCAGGTATTTTATAGATGTTTCCTCAGAAACTGATGTCTTTCCTTGCCAACTCCTCATCCCCATTTTATTGGTGAGGAAACTGAGGTTCTGGAATAATTGTGAAGTTTATTTTGTTTGATATTAGAGTTATGTGTGAATTTAACATAAATTGTACCCCTTATTTCTTTTGGAAAACCCATTTTGGTTGGTATCCATCCTACCCTTTTGACTGGGCATCCATGAGTACTATGAGAGGACCAGAGACCTCTTGGTTCCCTGGAGTCCCAGAAGAGGATGACCTCTAGTCCTATGCCACTTCTATAGTCCAGAAATTTGTGCTCTGACCCAGGCTAAAGTCAAAACTGTCCAACTAGAGAGACTGGAGGAGTGACATCACTGGGGATTTTAAGAGAGAAGTTATAGGAAGTGTCACTTTCTCTGGGGCCAGAGACTCTTGCTGGCACAGCAGCTTTTGGCTAGCTAACATAAACAAGGATG
The DNA here is from genome assembly GCF_027887165.1 of Monodelphis domestica. Classification (NCBI taxonomy): domain Eukaryota; kingdom Metazoa; phylum Chordata; class Mammalia; order Didelphimorphia; family Didelphidae; genus Monodelphis; species Monodelphis domestica. The sequence goes on from NC_077230.1 coordinate 340,063,003, forward strand.
GCAAAACTGAGTTTAGTTAGGCACGGCCAGGTGATTATGTGATTCTCTGTCTCTCCAACTTTTACTAATAAATAATTACAAATTAACATATAATCCCCAGAGAATTTTAATCACAACCATTATAATAATAAGGCTCCAATATGGAGTCATTAGCCCAAGTGGTCCTAATGCCCATTAAGTGTAACGGGAGAGACAGATAGGTTTCCTCTGTTCTGATCTATGTTAATTCTCTATGTCAGGAAAATAATGTTTTCCGCTCTTGTTTGGATAAAACTCTTGACCAGATGTAGGGGTTTTGAGGCATTCTATTCTGCTGCCTTAGATAGTTAACTTAGATCCTCCTTCAGTTTCTGGAACCAATAAGGAAATTTAGCCTTCCTGAGTCTCACCCAAGTCTGGTATCAATAAGTGACCCTGAGAACTTCTCTACCATGTTACCATTTGATTTGGAATGCCTTTTCCCATATCTGGCAACGATTACCTTTTCTTAACCAAGTCCATTCTTGTGGTATATAATTTCTCCACCTGAACCCCAACTTTGAGTGTGTTTCTTCCCTGAAACCACTCCCTCCCCTTCGTACTGGATCAGCTTTTGGCCTCCAGAGGGACAAATCTCTGTTTATGTTTATGTTTATGTTGCCATAGTGTGTGTGTGTATGACTACATGCTTTAGTTTGCCAGCTTGTAACACTACATAATAATAAAATTCTTGTTTGTATCAGAGAAAGTTTTAGCTATTTTCTCAACTTCCCTTCCTAGTGCCTGTTTATCCATAGACACTATGATATAATCTGAAGTTTCATTACCCAAAATTTCCTAGTAAACTGAATTTTGCTTCAATCACAAAGTAGGTAGAGGTTAACTACAGATAAATATAAATGTAGTTAGGCAAAGAGCCTAACCACCTCCTAAATAATGGGAATTTTTCTAACTGGGGGCTCAGAGCAATTCTGACTAAATTCATAACTTTTTTTGAAAATAGGGTAAGCAAAGTAAACCAAATCGTGGTCTATTTTTGTACAGTCCATGAGCTAAAATATTTTTTCCTCATTTTAAAATAAATCTTTATTGGAACTCAGCCGAGCTCATTCATTTACTGTTATCTCTGCTTTCTTAAAGTGATAGAGTTGAGCAGTTACAATAGTGATTATATACTCTCTCATCTCTTTTTTTTTCTTTAAAACCTTTACCTTCTACCTTAGTAGTAATTCTTTTTTTTTTAAACCTTTATCTTCCATCTTAGAATCAATTCTATGTATCACTTTGTAAGGGGCAGAATGTAAGGGGTTAATATAAAAGGTTGGACTAGGTTATTTAGAAGTAGGATCACCAGGAATTTAGTCAAATTCCAAAGAGATTTATTTTAACAATTTATTTATAAAATATAGAAAGAATGAAAGTAAGAAAATCAGAGAGAGGATATCTAGCCTAAGCACTAAATATTTTGCTCAGACCCCTGGCTCAACCCAGGCAGGACTAATTAGCCCTTAGCTGGGGATGGAGGAAACCTCTCTCAATGGGGTAGGTCTTTTCTGAGGCTAGTTCCTTTAGAAAATCCAGAAAAGGAGTTGGCCTATTTTCACTCACCCCACTTGGTAGTTTTAAGGAAAGTAAAAGCAGTTCCAGATCCTCAGTTAGCTCCTCCAATGTCAATTTGAAGACTGAAGATGGAAAAGACCTCAAGACCTCTTCACAGAAAGTTCTTGGCATTTTTAGAGACCATTCCTTTTTGTCACTTCCTGTGACTTCCTTCCACTTTACATGTACCAGTTACAGCTAAAGCTTTGCTTAGAACTGCCCAGAGGGCAGGCAGTCATTTCTGATTCATCACCCACTATTGTACACGTGGGTCACAGACCTCCCCCACTCAAGTGTAAGTGGGGTATATATGCTTCTGGTGATTAAACCTAAAAATGAGCAGGGGAGAGTTAATTTAATCTTTGCAACTTCCAAGGCAGAAGAGCATTAAGGGCTAGACAATGGGAGTTAAAGTGACTTGCTAGCTAGGGTCATAACTAGGAAATGGAAGTGAATGAGGCCAGGCTGGCTGCCTAACTGCCTCTCAGTATCAATTCTAAGAAAAGTAGTAAAGGCTAGGCAATCAAGGTTGAGTGACTTACCTAGGGTCACACTGATTGGACATGTCTGAGGCCACATTGGAACTCAGGTCCTTCCAAATCCAGGCATGGTGCTCTATCCACTGAGTCAACTTTCTGCCCCTCTCATCACTTTTCACTTCTGTTTAGCATTCTATGAATGTTAGTGATACAGTTATAATGGGACAGCATTTTGAATGCCAGGTGTGTTACCATGTTGCAAAATTTTTTTTTATTACCAGTGTATATTCATCATGTCAGAACAAAAAAGAGGAGGGGGAATTTTTTTATTATAATTTTTTGAGCTCAAGGCTAAGACTGAAATTCTATTTTCATGAATAACTACCATCACCTACTATTATTAAACACTAAATGCCTTTAGAAATTAGCTTTTGCTGAAGACTTGATAATGTTTCTTGATGAATTCAATCTAAAACTGTAAGACAAAATAACAGTGAAACTTTAACTGCAATAAAGTCAATTTGATGAGTCAGGATTATTTGAATCACAAGTAATATCACACCTTTTCTATGCTGTCAAAATTTAAAACAAGAAGTAATATCTCCATTCTGCATAATTGAAAATCTGTTACCCTAAAAAAGAACTACATTTCCTGGAAGCCCACTGACTTCCTGTTGTTACATACTTCCTTACATAGACATTACATGTTACATAGACAGGGAATATTAGATGGGGACATGGAAGGTCTCAGTTTCTTCCTTGATTTCTAATGATCATTAACAAATCTCCTAAAATATAACATTTTATTATTTGAGATTTAATTTTAACTTCTACATTGATGGCAACCAGTAGTCAGAGAAGAACTCTCATTTTTTTAAGATAGCCTAGATACATTTTTTTTAAGCCATGTTTCTCCTGCCATGGCCTTTCGCTTACTCTACCCACCCACCCACCCTCTCAAACTCCAAGAGAACTCTGAACTCTCTTTGGAGCTGCTGCCTTTTTATTTCCCTACTTTCTCCCAGTTGCTCTCCCTATTGGCCAGGCTATTTTTAGCTGGGGAACTCTTGGCAAAGAGGAGATAAACCGCTTCTCTCCCCCATCTGCTTGAGCCCATGTTCTTCAGTTCCTCACTGCTGCCTCTGGCATTGCAGCTGCTGATACTGTCTGCTCCTGCTCTTGCTCCTGCTCCTATTCCTGAATCCTCCTGATCTCCAGCCCCAACCCCAACTGCTGTTGTTGGTCCTGCTAGGCTGCTGATAGTTGCCGATGTGTCTTTGAAACTCACAAACTTAGAGCAGATCTCCAGGCAACTGGTAAAAACTGGGGTGTATTTTCCTTAGGCAATGATTAGCCTCCTAACTCCCTCTCCATGTGGCTGGGGAAACTAGTGTTTTACCTCAGGGGGGAAGGGAAGAAGGAAGTTACTCTTCCAAACAGGAAGTAAATTACAAGCATGGCGTACTCTATGAAAGATCAGTGACTTGCCTATTTCAAACAGCTTCTACCATTCATGAGTGCACTGATATTTTTACTTATCTTGCCTGAGATTCAGGGGAGAAATTCATCTCCCTACAACACTTTGCCATTTGAGCCTGCCCAGTCTCTAAGATTCATCCAGTTTGGGATTCCTCAAACCCATATTCTCCTACACTATGGGAGATCCCAGGGAAGGAGCTTTAAAGAGACTGGAGGTGAAAATTTTAAACCTTTTCAAACTCTATTGTTTTATGAAAGTCTCTGTATTTTATTGTGTTTTGCTGATTGTCTGCTTTAAGATTTAATTCTGTTGTTTTAAGTTCATATGTTAATATATTCAGTACTATTCTGTTACACTGAATCAGTTTAGTTTTCTGTGTTTTAACTATTAGATATATTCTGTTACTTTTCCCCTATAACTACTGAACAAAATATTGTAAAATATTGTAAAATCCCATAAAAAACCCTAGCTTTTTCTTCCATTTTGGCTTTGAAAATTGTCAGATAGATGTTGGATAGACTTCATCAAAACTGGTTACAATTGTATAACAACCTTTGGAAAATTTAATGAGCTAAATATCTCAAATTGATTTTAAAGTGTCTTCAAACATGAATTAAAGAAAAATTTTTAACAACTCTGACTGATCATTTTGCCTACTTCTGAGTTATTTGTAACAAGAGATAAAGGGTCCATTTTAGTAGCTGAAGTAAAGTATAATTATAAGCCCCACCTCCCGCATTTGTAAAAACATGAATGGATGGGACATAATGGTCTCATACCAAAGGAGCTGGGAAGTTTATCCCAGGGCATGGTACCCCTGGATGGCTCCCAAGAGGGAACATCTCTCATTTGTAACTCTTCAGTTTAATTTACTTCCACCAGAACAATCTCAATTTCTTAGAAATGTTCTAGACCAAAATAAGTTTTACTTTGTTTAAAAATATATCAACAAAGGTTGAAAGATTTACTATGCCTGAAAAACCTGTGACAAGTATCCATTAGCTTTAAATGTCATACAGAAGACTCATGTAAAATATGATAGTGGGTTTGTTTGCTATTGTCATTAAATGGATTATTATAACTTTGGGGATTTTGATACTTCTTGAATGTTCATTACCTGTTGTACTATTGTTCTTTATAAAAACTGTTACTTTGTAAACAGTGGATCATGGCCAAGTTTGAAAAGGAAATGGATCTCATTTTTTTGGGTGAGAAACCTTTGTATTCTACCTTTTCTTACCTGACACAGTGTGTCAATGATTGTAAGCTATATATTTTTTATTTTAAAAACTTTTTTATTATTGTTTTTGCTTGCATGTGAAATATAGTATTTCAGTTTTATTTCTCTCTCTCCTTTTTGTATTTGTAGCACATGTCACCAGTATTAAGAAGATTTTTTAAACTTTTTTTGAATTTGCAGTAATATAAATTTAAAATACATTTTTCTAATATTAATGCATACCCAAAAAGCTTTAGACTATAAAAATTATGCCATTAATTGCTTAAAAAAATTTCATGGAATTTTGCTTAATGGTTCCATCTGATTCCAAGAGGAGGGAATACAAAAAGAGCCATCTCACAGTGCCAAAGAAGCACAAAGCTACTTGCATAGTGCCGAGAGAGCACAAGGTCAAAAAGACCAAACCAATCCTGCCTGGATTGATGACATTCTGTGCAAAGAGCCCAAGGACTTAATCATGTGTGAGGCTTGAGGTTGCGGCTATTTAACATGTGTTAAATTCAGCTCTTCCTTGTACCCCACACTCAATATAAAATACATGATATTGATTGTTCTAATTCCATCCTGGCTCCCATTTGCTCCTATAATCTAGTCCCTTTTCTCTCTTTTAGTATGGCAACTTCCTGTAGTCCTGTCTTCAAATGGTTAAGTGAAATATTACTGTGTTTTGTCCTACAGACTTGTGAGACAAGAAATTACTTTAATTGGGCCCTGATTCAAGGACCTGTTATAAACTTATTTTTATTTTCTTAGAATTTTTACACATAAGACTTTGATAGTCTATATTTCATCCAGAAGTTATCTTTTTTCTTTTATTTGGATTTTTTTGATGTTTTTGATTTCTCCTGACAATTGATTCATATACTCATAACCTAGTCATGCATCCCTAAGTGATCTCTGTGCTTTTCAACACCCTCTTCAGGGGAGAATGTATTATTATTATCATTCTAAAATGCAAAGTTTAAATTCTTTTGAGAGTAATTTTAGATTAAGAAATATACTACCTCTCTGAATCCAGAAAGTTAACTATTTGGAGAAGGCACCATGAAAATGCCCCCACAGACCACATGCTGCACCAGAAGATCCAGAATGAACTTTGGGATATGGTGATTTGAACTGTGTGTGGTTGAATGCATTTGTTTTGTATGTATACCCTTATGCTGAAGGGGACTGCCCCCTACTTGGCTTTTTGTCAATGTGCCTAACAATAATTGGTTTTGTTCTCTTTTCCTTTTATTCCCAAATTATTGTAATTTCAAAGTTGGTTATGTTTACAAGATCCATTGGAGAGACTATTCTTCCATGGATCTCAGGGGGGAATGTATAATTGAAAATCTGTTACCCTATAAAAGAACATTTCCTGGGAGCCCACTGACTTCCTGTCATTATGTACTTCCTGTACTCAGGGGATATTAAACCAGGACATGGAGGGTCCTGGATTTTTACTTCCTGTCCCAAGTGTGGTGGTGGTAAGGCAGGCATTTGAACTGGTTGATCAGCCATGGACATGTGGCCTTTATTTTGTATCCTTTTTATTCCTTGATTTCTAATGATCATTAATAAATCTCCTAAAATATAATATTTTTTATTATGAGATTTAATTTTTACAATTCCTACACAGGTTAATAGCAGACATATTTTCTGAGCTCAAACTACAGTTCCAAAAGTGATTTTTAAGACTCTGGTCCAAATGTAAAAGATAATTGCATATTTCAAAATCTGCTTAATTTTGCATTTGAGGAATTTCCACCTAACCTTCAATTGGAAGTTATGAATCTACATTGTAATAATGTACTAAAAGGCAAATATCAAGAGAAGAATCTAATAGAATTTTATAAATCCCTTCCAAGCAATGAATATGCTCAATTATATGCCAAAGAGTTAGTGGAGAGCCATCTTCCATCTACAGCTATAGCTCAATTCATTTTCAACTCTAAAGAACAAGATGCCTCTCCCAAGATAAGCTGATCACCTGGGATCTCATCCTTGTTGTTTTTTAGTCATTTCAGTGGTCTGCCTCTTTCTGATCTCATTTTCTAGGCAAAGATTCTGGAGCCATTTCCTTCTCTAGCTAATTTTACAGATGAGGAAACTGAGGCAAACAGAATTATTAAATTAATTACCCAGTGTCACAAAGCTAGTAAGTGTCTGGGACCAGATTTGAACTCAGGAAGATTCATCCTGATTCCAGGCCATTGTGCCACCAAGCTGTCCCTAAATATCATCATGATGCTACTTTGATGCTCAATACCTTCCCAAATCTCTCAGCCTCCTCTTCTTTCTGATTGCAGAGCTGGAGATAAAGCATGAATTTCTCCCAAAGCTATACTTTATAAAGAACTGGAATCTGGACTTTCCATATAACCTTTCACTTTCTATCTACAGCTATACTTGATTTGAGCTCTACAGAACAAATACCTCCATGTGCCAAGTCTGGTCTCCTCTCCCTCTTTCAATTTCCTTTTGTGTCTTTCACCACTAAATTATGAGCTTCTTTAGGGCCAGCACTTTCTTTTTCTTATTTTATCCCCAGGGTTTAACATGGTGCCTAACAGACAGTAATTCAAAATGAGAAGAGAGTTTGTTTCAGGAAGAGTCTCTCTTTCTGATGAGATAGAATGAGGAAATAATGTTGAAATGTGTACCTTTTCCTCTTTCCCCATATGAAGCCTCAGGTACTAAACCTAAAGAGTATATAACAAAAGGAGGTGTCAAGTACTCAGTGCATCAGAAACTCAAATCAGACTTGCGGTGGCTTCCTCCACGATAAGTTCAACTTTTATCCAGAATATTATTGATCCTGTGTATGGCCAGCTTTGTATATATTTGTTGGCATGTTGTTTTCCCCGTTAGATTGTAAGTTCCTTGAGGGCAAGGTCTGTCTTTTACCTATTTTGCATCCTTTGAATTACCACTCAGTTTGGCACATTATATTTTAATTGGGTAAATACTTGTCCATCTTCCCACTACTTTCCTAGATAATAACATTTTATATTTGTATATGTTTTAGCTAGAGGGCATAGCTGAGATCTGTGTTTGATACTGTGTAAATGCCCATTCCCACCTGTTGGGGCCATCACTGTTATAGAGGTATTCTCAGACTCTTTTTACCTAGGGGTCTGGCCCTCTATGAGAGTTATAGTTTGTTTTATTGATCTAGAGAAGTAGTTCTCAAACTTCTTGATCTCAGGAAGCTTTTACACTCTTAAAAATGATTAAGGACCTCTCCCCCTCAAGGAGCTTTTATTTATGTGTGTTATGTCTATTGATATTTAGAAATTACAAAATCTTAATATTATCATGAAAATAGTTTTGACCTTGAGGACCTCAGGAACCTCCCATCATTCCCAGACCACAGTTGGGGAATTGCTGATCTAGAACAAAGATTCTCTTTTTTTACTCCAATTTTCCCCCCATATTTTGTCATGCAAAACACACTTCCATATTGGTTATTGTTGTAAGAACAAAGTCACAGGTAACCAAAACCCCAAAATAAGATAGTGTAATAAAGGGGATACTTGTAATAGAGAAGATACTTGCTGAAGGTGTCTATTGATCAATACTGGTTGACTAATGGATCAGTATTTTTTCCTACCCTCCACCCTTCACCTCCTGGTTTCCTCCCTCTTCTGAAGCCTTTAGTTTCCTCTCCCCCATCTCCAGTTTCACTCAGGGTGCACTATGAGATTCAGAGGATCTTGATTTCTCAAGTAACGGGTTTATTGGGGAAGACAGGACAAGGATAGAGGATGAGATAAGAGGGATGGGGTTTTCCCTAGTCTAAAAAGAGCCTTGATTTGGAGGTTACTGGGGAAATGGCAATCAGTCACTAGCAGGGACAGTCAGAGAGTTTGGAGGACAAATATTTTTCTTCTTTCTTTCTTTTAACCAGCCAGGTAAATATCAGTCAGTCAGCAAAAGCTTCAGGGTCTTCACCATCAGCCACAAACAGCTAAAATTTAGTTCAAAAGCTTCTACCCCTGCTCCAGAAGCCAAAAGGGTCTCAGCTTAGGTCAGAAGTAAGTCTCCCCCAGTTCAGGTGCTGGCTTGGCTCCAACTGTCTTTTCCTGGTAACATTCCAAATGGAATGTTACCTTTTGATTGACATTTCTTCTGTCCTCAGCTTTGTGTTGCATGCTTGCCTTGCAAATTCTCTCTTACACAATAATAAATACACTCATGTGAAAGGCAACTCCAATAGTTCTTTCCAGGTGGCTAGCATTCCCCATCACAAGTCCTTCAGGTTTGTTCCAGATCATTGCACTGCTGAGAGGAACCAAGTTTTCACAGATAATCATTGTCCATTATTGCTGTTATTGTATACAATGTTCTCTCAGTTCTGATTATTTTGCTCTGTATCAGTTCATATAGATTTTTCCAGTTCTTTCTTAGTCATCATGTTCATCATTCCTTATGGCATAGTTGTAATCCATCACAAACATATACCACAATTTGTTCAGCCATTCCCCAATTGATGGACATCCCCTCAATTTCCAATTCATTGTCACCCCAAAAAGAGCTGCTATAAATATTTTTGTACTTGTAGGTCCTTTCCCCCCCTTTTTAATTATCTTTTTGGGATACTTACCCAGGATTGGCATTACCAAATCAAAGGGTATGCAGAGTTTTAGAGTCCTTTGGGTAGAGTAGAACAAGGCTCCTTAACTTGGGGTGTATGGATCACTTAGGGGCTGATAGATTTTAGGGGATCCATGAATTTGAAAGGGTAAAAATTACATGTTTATTTTCACTAACACTTAATTGCAGTTTAACATTTCCTTCAAGTAAGAATTTAAAAAGCAAACATAAGGTCCAAAAAACCAGGTGGCTATTCTTAAAAAGTCCCATAGGTTTTATCAGACATCCAGAGGGGTCCATGACCCCTCAAATACACATTTCTATTAGGAAAACTCCCTCTCCTTAAATCATTGGCTGTGTGTTTCATCTCTTCATCCCTAACTCATAGGCAGACATATTCTATAAAACTTGAATCAGAATATTAGAAATGAGTCATCAATAGCATAAATTTCTACCAGGTTGGCTTCTCACCAACCCATAAAATTGTTCTTGGACCAGAAAGCCTCACACCAAAACCAAGTAACTCAGTTCCTCTTTTACTTCCAAAAGGGACTGGCAGGGTGTTCTACTCATGGCAAGCATCCTAGGAATCAGTTTCCAGTGCTTTCAAACAGGAACCTAGAGTATTTCCTCTGGCATCTCGGACCCTGTAGGCAGACTCCATTTGGCACAGAGGTCTTATTCCACTGAACTGCCTCCCTCCACCTCCAGTCTCTACTTCTTAATCTCAAATCTTTGTTTCAGATGTACATTAAATGGCCATTTCTACCTTATTTTTTACTAGCAAATATGGAGGTAGGGGAGGGAATAGTATTTTTTTCCCCTATAAGGCATTTTCTTCACATAAAGGGCTTATAGTTTTGATGAGGCATCAAGAGAGGAAAAATACAAAGATCCTCTTGTTGAATTCCAGTCTCTTCAATCTCTTTCTCCACAATTAGGTCAGGATCTTTTTAAAAATCCCCACACCTTGAACTTTTTCTGTCATTACAAACTCAAGAATCTTTGTGTTAGGTCCCAGATGCGTCCCCCAGTCTGTGGGTCCCACCCAAGAAACAGCTCTTATAAATAGTGTCTTTAATGAAAATACACATAAAACTTAGATCAAATTGCTAGCCATCTCTGAAAGGGGGGTAGGAAGGAGACAATGTGGATCTTATAATGTCAGAAAAAGTATTACTACATTGTAATTGGGAAAATAAAATATCTGAATAAAAATAAAAAATAAATAGGACCATCATATTTTCTAAAGCACTTTAATAATATAGATTGGATTTAAAATCATAGACTATCAGAGCCAACAAAACCTGATGAATTTCTTACACTTTAACACAATATTGCCCTCTTCCTCACCTATCTCCAGATTCATGAATTGCCTCTTATGTTTGAATGCACTGATGTTTCCCCTAGGTCTTCTCTTCTCCCTACTAATTATCTCCATTCAAATTCCACATGGATATATCAAATGACAGGAAGCCTACTACTTACAATGTGAATTCATTTTGGTGTGGAGCAGTGCTGATGATTAGAAAGATATGCCTTACGTTGGACCCAAATCTGCTTATCTCCAATTCCCCATAGACTCTAAGTGGAGAATTTAGTTCTGTTTTTGGATGTTCAACGAGAGAATTGGAAAAGGATTCAAATGGGGACAGCAAAGTGGAGAGAATGACAAAGATCAGTTGAAAGAACTGAGAATGTGTTACTCGGAGAAGACGTGTTAGTCGTCTTCAAGGATTTGAAAGTTTGTCACATGGAAGAGACAGAACTGAGGAAGGAACACATTGCAGACCCAACAGACAGTTAGGATGCCAGCCTTAGAAAACAGCAAGTAGACCAGTGTAGTCTAGGATTTAAACTGGACTATTCTCTATACCTTGAATACATGGAAAGGTGTTTTCCCACCCTTTCATTATTCATCTGCCTGTAATAAGCTCTCTGCTTCCCTATTCCTGCCTCTTGAAATCCAACCCATCCTTCATGGGGGCTACTCTGGTACCTTCTCCTTCATGAGGTCTCATTGATCTCCCCTGGTGAAAATGATCTTGTTTTCTAGTTAATCTGTCTTATGCCCTTTTCATAAACATCCTGCATTTTAGCTCTTATATAGCTATAGTATATTTGTTGTTGTTGTTGTTCAGTCATTTTCAGTCACATCTGACTCTTTCTGACCTCAGTTGGGGTTTTCTTGGCAAAGATTCTAGTTTGCCATTCCCTTCTCCAGCTCATTTTTAAAATGAGAAAACTGGGGCAGAGTTAAGTGACTTACCCAGAGTCACCTAGTAAGTGTCTGAGGCCAGATTTGAACTCAGTAATGTGAGAATTTTTTAATACTATATTAGTTCTTATACTAGGACCCTAGATTAGAAAGCCTTCAATCAATTCCTGTATATTAGAGAGAATGGATGTGCCAGGGTTTTGAACCACAGGCATAATCCAGTCTGTAGATTTTTGCATTTTCTTTGTTCTTACAAATTCCAAAAAATGTCTTCCCTTTTAATAGAATTTGGCTAATAGAAGAGTGAGACAAAGATTTGGGATCCCCATCACATGAAAATGAAGAAAGGTATATAGTTTATTATACCCTTCATAGTTATACTAAGTTATTATATACTATATTATAGTATACTATATAATGCTATATATACACACACTATATAATATATACTACTATAAGGCTTAAATGAGGAGTTTTGAAAAAATAAGAGAGCAGATTTTAATAATAATTTTTAATGAGAATATAGTAGAGTTGCAAATTAATATTATCCAATTAAGCCAGAGAAAAGAAAACTTCTAGCAGCTTTTAATAATGAACAATTTAGTTTTATTAAAATAGAAATAGTAAAAGAATATAGTAAAATGAATATAGTAAAGGAGAGAAATATAGAAAAAAAAGTAGAGAAAGAAATTGCCTAATACCTAACTAGCTATCCTATAACTGCCTATAACTGCCATTAGAGAAAGTCCAGCTGATCACCTTTCAGCTCAGCTCACCAAGCAGAATCAATACATCTATCTCCCAACCGCCAACAACCAACAACCAACTAACAACTACCAATGACCAACCACCTCCCAAACCAAAAAAGGTCAAAATGCCCCCCTTGTGCTGGCCTTTTATAACGCCTTCTTACCTCACTTCCTGTCTCTTTGGTTTCCACTTCCTTTCACTGTGGACTGGTATATCTTTATACATCTCTATGGTAAAAGGACCTCCAGGTCTCCAGTTAAATTAGAAGATAGGGATTAAGAATTCCCTTTTATACTATACTATAGCATACTATATATTTATCATATATATATAGTAAATATACTAAATAATAATACCCTTTATATATTTATACTAAGTAAATATATTTATTATACCTATGTAATATAGTATCAGAAATTATTAGAGATTAATTATATTATTATTAGATACTGATTAGATTATTAGAGATCTCAAGACATTAGAGATGATTAGATTATTATTAAATATTATATGATTAGATATTGATTGTATTATTAGGGATCTCAAGACACATTAGAGATGTCTTGAGATGTTCAAGGGAGGAGCTGAATAATGAGCTCCTAAAACTCTATTTACTGATCTGCCTAAGGGGCATTCCAGGTCTTTGATCATGGAGATGGCCACTGACCTATTGATCAATTGATTATAATGCTAGCCTAATCAATAAATCAGCATTCTTAGTCAAAATCAGTCTCTTGAAATAATTTTAATTGTAATAGCAAGATGAGTCTTCCTGACTCTACACCCAAAATCCTATCTATGCACCATCTAGCTGCTCTTATATTTGTATAATACATAGTATATTTGCATAATAATGATCATCATAATAATTGCATTTTAAGATGTGCAAAACACTTCATGTTATCTCATTTGATCTTCCCGACAACCTAATGAGGTAAATTTTATAATTATCCCCATTTTCCAGATAAAGAAACAGAGGCATCTTATAGGTGCAATGCACAATACCCAGCAATGTCTAAGTATGGGTGGAGTAATGTAAAGTTCCCAAGACATTCCTGATTCTTGTTAGACCAAGTATCTCCATTGTTGCAATAAGGAAATAGCTAAATCAAATCTTCTAAAGTATAGTCTGAGTAGTTTTTAAGATTCACACTCCCATTGCTGGGCACCTACAAGATGTCCAGTAAACGGCTGTTGAATATAGGGATGTACAAGTTGGGAGCAAACCCTCCCAGATCATCCCAAGAATCCCTTATTAAGCATCTGCTCTGGGTCGGACAATGTGGTGGGTGCTACGGCTACAAAGAATGAACTAAACCCTGCCCTGGAGAAGCTTGCATTCTTTCAGGGGAAACAGCACATACTCATAATCGTGTATACAAAATACAGACAAAGTCAATACAAGTTCATTTAGGTGGGGGAGGCAAGGAAAGGAAACGTATTACGAGTAGCTGGAGAGAGATCAGGAAAAACCTCATCCAGGTTACACCAGGGAGCTGGTTGATTTCAGGTGAGTCATGCAGAACAAATCACTTAATTCTCCAAGGCGCGTTTCCTCATTGGTAACATGAAGACATTGGGCCAAAAGAACTTCTATGTAAACTTTTTTTTCTTTTTTTTTTCTTTTTTTTTAAAATATATTTTATTTGATCATTTCCAAGCTTTATTCGTTAAAGACATAGATCATTTTCTTTTCCTCCCCCCCACCCCCCATAGCCGACGCGTAAGTCCACTGGGCATTAGATGTTTTCTTGATTTGAACCCATTGCTTTGTTGATAGTATTTGCATTAGAGTGTTCATTTAAAGTCTATCCTCTGTCATGTCCCCTCAACCTCTGTATTCAGGCAGTTGCTTTTTCTCGGTGTTTCCACTCCCATAGTTTATCCTTTGCTTATGAATGGTGTTTTTTTTCTCCTGGATCCCTGAAAGTTGTTCAGGGACATTACACCGCCCCTAATGGAGAAGTCCATTACGTTCGATTATACCACAGTGTATTAGTCTCTGTGTACAATGTTCTCCTGGTTCTGCTCCTCTCGCTCTGCATCACTTCCTGGAGGTTGTTCCAGTCTCCATGGAACTTCTCCACTTTATTATTCCTTTGAGCACAATAGTATTCCATCACCAACATATACCACAGTTTGTTCAGCCATTTCCCCAATTGATGGGCATCCCCTCGTTTTCCAGTTTTGGGCCACCACAAAGAGCGCAGCTATGAATATTTTTGTACAAGTCTTTGTGTCAATTATCTCTTTGGGGTACAGACCCAGCAGTGCTATGGCTGGGTCAAAGGGTAGATATTCTTTTGTCGCCCTTTGGGCATAGTTCCAAATTGCCCTCCAGAATGGTTGGATCAGTTCACAACTCCACCAGCAATGAATTAATGTCCCTACTTTGCCACATCCCCTCCAGCATTCATTACTTTCCTTTGCTGTTATGTTAGCCAATCTGCTAGGTGTGAGGTGATACCTCAGAGTTGTTTTGATTTGCATCTCTCTGATTATAAGAGATGTAGAACACTTCTTCATGTGCTTGTTAATAGTTTTGATTTCTTTATCTGAGAACTGCCTATCCATTTCCCTTGCCCATTTATCAATTGGAGAATGGCTTGATTTTTTGTACAATTGATTTAGCTCATTATAAATATGAGTAATTAAACCTTTGTCAGAGGTTTCTATGAAGATTTTTTCCCAATTTGTTGTTTCCCTTCTGATTTTAGTTATATTGGTTTTGTTTGTACAAAAGCTTTTTAGTTTGATGTAGTCAAAATTATTTATTTTACATTTTGTGATTCTTTCTATATCTTGCTTGGTTTTAAAGCCTTTCCCCTCCCAAAGGTCTGACATGTATACTATTCTGTGTTTACCCAATTTACTTATGGTTTCCTTCTTTATGTTTAAGTCACTCACCCATTTTGAATTTATCTTGGTGTAGGGTGTGAGGTGTTGATCTATTCCTAGTCTCTCCCACACTGTCTTCCAATTTTCCCAGCAGTTTTTATCGAATAGTGGATTTTTGTCCCAAAAGCTGGGATCTTTGGGTTTATCGTATACTGTCTTGCTGAGGTCGTTTTCCCCCAGTCTATTCCACTGATCTTCCTTTCTGTTTCTTAGCCAGTACCAAATTGTTTTGATGACTGCTGCTTTGTAATATAGTTTGAGGTCTGGGACTGCAAGGCCCCCATCATATGTGTTTTTTTTCATTATTTCCCTGGATATCCTTGATCTTTTGTTCTTCCAAATGAACTTTGTTATGGTTTTTTCTAAATCAGTGAAGAAGTATTTTGGTAGTTCAATGGGTATGGCACTAAATAGATAAATAAGTTTGGGTAGGATGGTCATTTTTATTATATTGGCTCGTCCTATCCATGAGCAGTTAATGTTTTTCCAATTGTTCAAGTCTAGTTTTAGTTGTGTGGCGAGTGTTTTGTAGTTGTGTTCATATAGTTCCTGTGTTTGTCTTGGGAGATAGATTCCTAGGTATTTTATTTTGTCTAAGGTGATTTTGAATGGGATTTCTCTTTCTAGTTCTTGCTGCTGAGCTGTGTTGGAGATATATAGAAAAGCTGATGATTTATGTGGGTTTATTTTGTATCCTGCAACTTTGCTAAAGTTGTTGATTATTTCAATTAGCTTTTTGGTTGAATCTCTAGGATTCTTTAAGTAGACCATCATGTCATCCGCAAAGAGTGATAACTTGGTCTCCTCCTTGCCTATTCTGATGCCTTCAATTTCTTTATCTTCTCTAATTGCTACTGCTAGTGTTTCTAGTACAATGTCAAATAGTAGAGGTGATAATGGGCATCCTTGTTTCACTCCTGATCTTATTGGGAATGCATCTAGTTTATCCCCATTGCAGATGATATTAGCTGTTGGTTTTAGATATATACTGTTTATTATTTTTAGGAATGACCCTTCTATTCCTATGCTTTCTAGTGTTTTTAATAGGAATGGGTGTTGTATTTTATCAAAGGCTTTTTCTGCATCTATTGAGATAATCATGTGGTTCTTGCTAGTTTGCTTGTTGATGTGGTCAATTATGTGGATGGTTTTCCTAATGTTGAACCAGCCCTGCATCCCTGGTATGAATCCTACTTGATCATGGTGAATGATCCTTCTGATCACTTGCTGGAATCTTTTTGCTAGTATCCTATTTAAAATTTTTGCATCTATATTCATTAGGGAGATTGGTCTATAGTTTTCTTTCTCTGTTTTTGACCTGCCTGGTTTTGGAATCAGTACCATGTTTGTGTCGTAAAAGGAGTTTGGTAGAACTCCCTCTTTGCTTATTATGTCAAATAGTTTGTATAGTATTGGGGTTAACTGTTCTCTGAATGTTTGATAGAATTCACAGGTGAATCCATCAGGCCCTGGGGATTTTTTCTTAGGAAGTTCTTTGATGGCTTGATGGATTTCAATTTCTGATATGGGATTATTTAAGAATTCTATTTCCTCTTCTGTTAGTCTACGCAGTTTGTATTTTTGTATATATTCATCCATTTCTCCTAAATTGGTGTATTTATTGCCATATAATTGGGCAAAGTAATTTCTAATGATTGCCTTAATTTCCTCCTCATTGGAGGTGCTGTCCCCCTTTTCATCTTTAATGCTGTGAATTTGCTTTTCTTCCTTCCTTTTTTTAATTAGATTGACCAGTACTTTGTCTATTTTGTTTGTTTTTTCAAAGTACCAGCTTCTTGTCTTATTTATTAAATCAATAGTTCTATCACTTTCGGTTTTATTAATTTCTCCCTTAATTTTTAGGATTTCTAATTTGGTTTTCTGCTGGGGGTTTTTAATTTGATCGCTTTCGAGTTTTTTCAATTGCATTTCCAATTGATTGATCTCTGCTCTCCCTTGTTTGTTAATATGAGCTTTCAGGGATATGAATTTGCCTCTGATTACCGCTTTGGCTGCATCCCAAAAGGTTTGAAAGGATGTTTCGCCATTGTCATTTTCCTTGATGAAATTATTAATTGTTTCTATGATTTCTTCTTTAGCTAAACGGTTTTGGAGTATCATATTGTTTAATTTCCAATTGGTTTTAGATTTGGTTTTCCATGTACCATTACTAATCATTATTTTTATTGCCTTGTGATCTGAGAAGGCTGCATTCATTATTTCTGCTTTTTTGCATTTGTGTGCTATGTTTCTGTGACCTAATGTATGGTCAATTTTTGTGAATGTGCCATGTGGTGCTGAGAAGAAGGTGTATTCCTTTTTATCCCTATTTATTTTTCTCCATATGTCTATTAATTCTAATTTTTCTAATATTTCATTCACTTCTTTTACCTCTTTCTTATTTATTTTTTTATTTGATTTATCTAAATTTGATAATGGTTGGTTTAAGTCTCCCACTACTATGGTTTTATTGTCTATTTCTTCCTTCAATTCTCCTAGTTTCTCCATTAGAAATTTGGGTGCTATATTATTTGGTGCATACATGTTGATTAATGATATTTCCTTATTGTCTAGAGTCCCTTTTAACAAAATATAATTACCTTCCCTATCCCTTTTGATCAGGTCTATTTTTGCATTGGCTTTATCAGATATCATGATTACCACTCCTGCCTTCTTTCTATCAGTTGAGGCCCAGAAGGTCTTACTCCATCCTTTAATTCTGACCTTGTGGGTGTCAACCCGCCTCATGTGTGTTTCTTGAAGACAACATATGGTAGGGTTTTGGATTCTAATCCATTCAGCTATTCGTCTACGTTTTATGGGTGAGTTCATCCCATTCACGTTCAAAGTTATGATTGTCATTTGTGGACTCCCTGGCATTTTGATTGCCTTCCCTAATTCTAACCTTTTCTTCTTCGGCTCTACCTTTTAGTCCAGTGATTTACTTTGAATCAGTCCCCCTTGTCCCCTCCCTTGATGTTTCCCTTTTTAGTCCCTCCCTTTTTGTTCCCTCCCCCTCCCCCCTCTCTTTCCCTCCCTTTTTGTTCTCCCTCTCCCCCTCCCCCCCTTGGTTTTCCCTTCTCCTTACCCTTGTTGGGTAAGATAGGATTCAAGATCCCAATGGATCTGGATGTTTTTCCCTCTCAGAGTTGATTTCCCTGAGATTGAGGTTTAAGTAAAAAAAAAAAAAAACCCTCTCTTCCTCTCCTTCTTATAGGAGTTTTCTTCCCCTCCCCTTCCCCTGTGAATCTTTGTGTGAGAACCATTATTCTATTTGGTCTTTCTTTACCCCCTATTTATACATTACATTTTCCCCACATATTAGTATACATAGGTTGATATAAATGTAGTCCTTATAGAAGAGAGTTTGAGTAAAAGAAGATAACATTTTTCCCCTTTCCTTAATATTTACCTTTTCAGGTATTCCTTGCTCTTTGATTTTCGGTATCAAACTTTCCACAGAGCTCTGGTCTTTTCTTTGCAAAAAGTTGGAAGTCTTCTATTTTGTTGAATGCCCATACTTTCCCTTGGAAGTATATAGTCAGTTTTGCTGGGTAGCTGATTCTTGGTTGGAGACCCAGCTCTCTTGCCTTTCTGAAGATCAAGTTCCATGCCTTACGATCATTCAGCGTAGAACTTGCTAGGTCTTGTGTGACCCTGATTGGCATTCCTTTATATCTAAATTGTCTTTTTATGGCTTCCTGTAGGATTTTTTCTTTTGTTTGATAGCTTTGGAATTTGGCAATTACATTCCTGGGAGTTGTCTTTTGGGGGTTTAGTGTAGAAGGTGTTCTGTGAGCTCTGTCAGTGGCTGTATTGCCCCCTTGTTCTAGAATCTCTGGGCAATTTTCTTTGATTATATCTTGTATCACCATGTCCAGTTTGGTGTTTATTTCTGGCTTTTCTGGGAGTCCAATTATTCTTAAATTTTCTCTTCTCCCCCTGTTTTCCAGATCTATCACCTTGTCGGTGAGATATTTTATGTTCTCTTCTAATTTCTTGGTGTTTTGGCTTTGCTTTATTAGTTCTTGCTTTAAAGCCTGGTTTTCTTTTACAGTTTGGTCAAACTGGTTTTGTAGATGCGTGAATTTCTTTTGCATCATTTCCCACTTTTCCTCCCAGAGGGCTTCCATCTTTTTGGTCCTTTCTGATTCAAATTCTTCATGTGTTTGTGGAGAGTTTCTATTTCCTTTGGAAGATTTTGGAGAATTTTCTTGTATATCTTCTTCTATCTGCTCTGTATTTTGTATTTTGGCTCCATAGAATGTGTCCAGAGTCGCCCCTTTCTTCTTATTTTTCTTGGTATTTTGGGGCTTCTGTGCTTCTGTGGAGTTTGTCATCTCTGAACGTGGAGGATTGGCTTTTCTTGTCTTGTCTTTGTCTGGTGATCAGAGGCTTTAGTCCTGGGCAGATGTTGGTTCTATGAGCGTTCCCTGGGTTAAACTGAATATGCCTCACTGGAACTGGAATGGAAGGGTCGGACCACGAGGCCACACTCTCCCCCTGGCTCGATTTCCGGAAGTTGCCTTCAGAATCCCTGGCCGTGAGGCTGTTTTGTCGGCCTGCGGGGGGATGGGCTGCCGCTTCCCCAAGTTCCGAGAGCACAGACTTTCACTGAGACTTGGATAGCAGGATCCAGCCCGTGAGGCTGTCTTGCCCGCCCTGAGGGTTGCTGTTGTTTTGACCAGCTCTCTGCAGCGGAGGCCCCAGGCAGTAACTTTCACCCGGACCGACCAGCTCTTTGCAGCGGAGGCCCCAGGCAGTAACTTTCACCCAGACTGGGACTTGGGTAGAAGACCCTGAGGGTTGTTGTTCCTCAGACCCTGCTCTCTGAGCCCGGCACGGCTGCCGCTTCCGGGAGCCTTGGACTCTGCGCTCCTACCCCTGAGGTCCGAGGGATCTCGGGTTCTTGCTTTTAAGGGGAGCCGTACCTTTTGAACCGGGTCCAGGTCCAGGAGGAGGGTTCCCAGGGTCTGTGCTGTTGATCGTTTTGAATTTCGGCGCCTTAGGAGCTTCTAGTTTGAGATCGGTCGGGAAGGGTTTTCCGGAGATCTGAACTTCAGCTTTCTCTAAGCCGCCATCTTAACCGGAAGTCTATGTAAACTTTATTTAAAAAAGTTTTTTTTAATCTTTACCTTCTGTCTTAGAATCAATACTAAGTATCAGTTCCAAGAAAGAAGAGAGGTATAAGGGCTGGGTGATTAGGGTTAAGTGACTTGCCCAGGATCACAGAGCTAGGAAGAATCTTAGGTTACATTTGAACCCAGGACCTCCCATCCCCAGGCCTGGCTCTCTATCTACTGAGCCTCTCTATGCAAGGCCAACTCAAGTGCCACCAGGACCCTCAGAATCCCCCCACTGCTCAATTAACAATGATTTTGTCTCTCAGGATTCCTATAAGATTTTCCCTGCATCTCTCCCTGCAGTTCATATTGTTTATTATAGTCCTGTGGGTCAATGTTTTATCTCCCTTCTAGACTATTTCCTCCAGAGCTCTGAACAAAGGACACAATTAACACATATCTCGCATTGTTTCTGTCTTTTGCAGGCTACAGAATCCTTACTGGATAAAAACAGCTCATATTTCTATAACAAATTCTTGTTTACACAGCACTTTGCTCACCAAAGCCCTGGGCTGTAGGTAAGTAGGGAGGCAAATATAATTACTTCATTCCTTGGCTCTTAGAATCCATGCTAATCAGGTGTCTTGGCTGCTTGACAAGTCAGATTGAACGCAGGCCTCTTCAGTGTTGTGATGAGGTCTTTGAGAAATATCAGAATGGGAGAAGAGGCACCCTGAAAGGTAATAAGCCTTTCTAGTCAGGGGCTGTCTGATCCATGGGGATTAACCAACAAATAAAGTTGTAGAGTTCATTAAAGCACCTTCAGGGACCTAAAAAAATTAGAATGTTAGAGCTGGAAGAACTTTTATTTATTATTTATTATTTTTATTTTTTGGGGAAAATTTTACTTATTTAGTTAATTTAGAATATTTTTCCATGGTTGCAAGATTCATATTTTCCCTCCCCTCCTTTCCCCTCTTCCCCCTGTAGCCAATGTACAATTCCACTGGGTTTTACTTGTGTCATTCATTGATCAAAACCTATTTCCATATTATTGATAATAGCACTGGGGTGATCGTTTAGTCTACATCCCCAATCATATCCCCATCAACCCATGTGACCAGGCAGTTGTTTTTTTTTTCTGTGTTTCTACTCCCACAGTTCTGGAAGAACTTTTAGAGCATGGAACCTAGAATGGTAGACCTGGAAGGAATCTTAGCCTTACTGTGATGAGAAATGTCCTCATGGAACTATCCAAAAATGGAATGGGTTATTTAGAAGTAAAGGCTTGGGTTCCCCCTCACTAAAAGTCTTCCAGTAGAAGCTATTTAACCACTTGTTTGGGTATGATACAGCAGGGATTCCTTTTTTAAGTATGAGTTAGATAAGATGGCCACAGAGGTCCCTTCCAACTCTAAATTCCATAATTCTCTGATATCTTTTGCCCAGGCCAGATCACCCTTCAATTGACATATAAGAAAGTGGCTTGTCCAGAAGTTATGTGAGTTTGAATTTAGCCATTTAAGTTCCCCAAACATGCCCTTTGTGACTGATAGCATATATCTCCAAGATAGTACATACATGATGAGTGACACCATGTATTTGAAGGCCATTTATCTAATAATCTTGCTTATCTGGAATATAGTCCTATAGTCTGTTGCAGTTTTCAAAGTGCTTTCCATTTATTATTCTCATTTGTGCATCACAAAAAGCTCCCATGAAGGAGTCAGGGAAATAAAGTAAGAATTCCAAAATGGAAGTAACTCGCCTGAAATCAACCAGCTCCCTAGTGTAACTGGGGTTTTTAGCCAGGACAAGAGAAGATTTAAAGGGCCACGACTGGTCTTTTCAAGGCTGTGCACAGTTGTCATGTGAAGAAGAAAGGACTAACCTTGTCCTGCTTGATCTTAGAAGGCAGAACTGGACGTCCTAAGTAGTTGCAGAGAGATCTTGCAATCATGTTGCTTTCTCAGTGTTCTAAAGTCGTTTGTGTGTGTGTGCGTGTGTGTGTGTGTGTGTGTGTGTGCGCGCGCACATACACACATGATCACTTCCTAAAGACAGAGCTCCTGTCTTGAATGGTTTGTTTATCTCCCCATGATTCCTGGAACACAGAGCTCAATAAATGTTGACTTCTGTATTAATATAAGCACTATAGAGCTATGCCAGCTAAAGTCAGAGTTTCAATTACTTTTCAGGCATCTGTTCTCCTTCCCTGTAAATTTGAACAATCAGCAGAACCAGAACAAAAGAGGCAAAGATGAAGTCTTTGCAAACAAATGTTAAAACTGCTCCTAGCTCTTTCACGTGGTCCCTAAGAATCCTAGAACATCAGAGCTGAAAGGATCCTTATAACAGAGAACATCCTAACATAGAATATCGAATGTCAGAACTGAAGGGTACTGGGGGCAAAGAACAATCTAACATGGAACACAGAATGGCAAAGGTAGAAGAATCCTAAAAATGTAGAATGTTCTAATGTGTAGCCCAAGATGTCAGAACTGGATTACACCATGTCAGACTGGAAGGGTCCTGAGAATGTAGAATGTTTTAACTTAGAACACAGGATGTCAGAGCTGGGAGTGTCCTTGGAAGGTAGACTATGGAGTGTCAGAGTCAGTGGAATCCTGAGGACACAAGATTGTCCTGGAAAACATTCTAACACAGAACAGAAGATATCAGAGCTGGAAAGGTTCTGGGAACATAGAATGTTTTGATGTGGAACACAGGATTTCAGAACTAGAAAGGTCCATGAAATGAAGAAATTCCAACATGGAATGTTCTGATGTAGAACACAGGATGTCAGAGCTGGGAGTGTCCTTGGAACATAGAACATAGAGTATCATAGCCAGAGGAGTCCTGGAAACATAACACCCAAGATGTCAGAACTGAAAGGGTCCTTCCTGTAGAATATTCTAACACACACCGCAGTATATCAGAGCTGGAAGGGTCCTGGGAACATAGAATGTTCTGATGTAGGACACAGAATTTCAGATTCTGTAAATGTAGGACACAGAATTCAGATTCTGGTAAAGTCCTGGGAACGTGGAACATTCAAACATAGATCATAGGATGTTAGAGCTAGATCCACTTTTGAATTAACTTTAATTGTTGTAAAGTGTTTCCTTACCTCGAGCCTAAATTTGCTTCTTTGCAATGCCTACCCATTGTTAAGAACAAGTACAATCCTGCTTTTACATATGACAAGCCTTCAAATACTTAAAGCTAGCTATCACATCCCCACCTTACCCTTCTCTTTCCTAAGCCAAATATCCCCAGGTAGTCTTTTATTCTCTTGTAATATAAACTAGATATGCTCCTCTGGAAGTTCTCCTTCTAGCTTATCAAATTCCCTTCTGAATTGAACTGAACACAAAATTCCGATTTGATTTGACTAGGGCAGAGGAATTCTGGTCTATGGAATCTTGCCCATCCTTGCTCTCCTAGAGTCTAAGGAGCATGTCAGAATATGTCCAGTTTTTATTTCTTTCTTTACCAAAAATTCTAGGAGCTATTTTCTTCTTTCCCATATTTTGTCATTTTCTCTGAGCAGTTTCCCTCCCTTGGTAGTGAGAATCAGATGCAGGATAGGTTTTCCCCTTATTAATTCCTCTTCCTTTATTTATTTATCTATTAGATTTATTTATTTAATTAGTTAATTTAGAATTTTTTTCATGATTATATGATTCATGTTCTTTCCCTTCCCTCCTCCCACCCACCTTCCAGAGTCAACCGGCAATTCCACTGGGTTTTACATGTATCATTGATCAAGACCCATTTCCATATTATTAATATTTGTAATAGAGTGATCTTTTAGAGTTTACACCCCCAATCATATCCCCATTGAACCATGTGATCAAGCAGTTGTTGTTCTTCTGTGTTTCTACTCCCATAGTTCTTTTCTGGATGTGATATTTCTTTCTCAACACTTTCCATACAATTAAAACTAGATCTAAATTGGAAAAACATTAATTGCTCATGGGTAGAATGAGCTAACATAATAAAAATTATAATCCTACCCAAATTAATTTACTTATTTAGTGCCATACCTATCAAACTACCAAGAAACTTTTTTGCTGAATTATAAAAAATTATAACAAAGTTCATTTGGAAGAACAAAAGATCAAGAATATCAAGGGAACTAATGAAAAAAATGTGAAGGATGGAGGCCTTGCAGTACCAGATCTTAAATTGTACTATAAAGTAGTGGTCATCAAAACAATATGGTACTGGCTAAGAGACAGAAGGGTGGATCAATGGAATAGAGTAGGGGTAAATGACTTTAGTAAGCTAGTGTTCAATAAACCCAAAGACCCCAGCTTTTGGGACAAGAACTCACTATTTGACAAAAACTGCTGGGAAAATTAGAATATGGTATGGGAAAAATTAGGTTTAGATCAACATCTTACACCCTATACCAAGATAAATTCAAAATGAATAAATGACTTAAATATAAAGATATAAATATAAATATAAATTAGGTGAACATAGAATAGTATACTTATCAGATCTGTGGGAAAGGAAGGAATTTAAGATCAAGCAGGAGATAGAAAATATTACAAAATGTAAAATGAATAATTTTGATTACATTAAATTAAAAAGGTTTTGTACAAACAAAACCAATGCAACCAAAATTAGAAGGAAAGCAACAAATTGGGAAAAAATCTTTATAACAAAAACCTCTGACAAAGGGTTAATTTCTCAAATTTATGAGGAGCTAAATCAATTGTACAAAAAAAATCAAGCATTCCCCAGTTGATAAATGGACAAGGGACATGAAAAGGCAATTTTCAGATAAAGAAATCAAAACTATCAATAAGCACATGAAAAGGTTCCTCTTCCTTTAGAAAGATGAGATTATCACTTTGGCAAGTCAAGGAACCTTTGGGATCAAAATGCCCCACACTGATTACTAGTCTCCTCTACAGATTGTCTTTCCCATTATAATGGGAGCTCCTTAAGGGCAGAAGCTCTCTTTGCCTTTGTATTTTATCCTTTGTACTTAGTATTGTATAATCACATGGTATATACTTAATAAATAGTTTTTCATTCATTCATTCATTTGTGTGTAGAGTGACTCTGGACTGACTCTCCCTATCTGAAAGCACACCAGCATATTAGGACCCCTATCTCCTTACCAAGCTCTGGTGGCTACATTTCCCTTTCAAAATTCTAGTGGCATCTTTGACAGATTTGAAGTCTTTGTAGTGCTATCAGCTTAGCATCTCATTCCTGGGTGTTCTCCCCATATCAACAGCAAATGACCAGCCCTCCAGTATCATATAATTAGTTAGCATCAAATAACTTTTGCAAAAGAAATTTTTACTGAGAATATATTGCAAGAACGTTAGTACAAAGATTTTTGGGACACATTCTCATCTTTATTATTTCTCTTCACAGGAGGAGTGGATTTAGGCTTGGAGCAGTTGCTATAAAGCAGTGATGGTGAACCTTTTAGAGATCTTAGAGACCAAGTGCCCAAACTGCAATCATCATGCCGCATGTGAGCTCCTCGCTTTACCCCAGACAGGGGAGGGAGGAATTACTCTCATTGGGCTGCTAGGCAGAGCTTGATGATGTGAGAAATGTCCTCAGGAAATGGAGAGGGGGAAGGGAGAAGTCCCCTCCAGAACACATGCTATAGGTTCTCCAACATAGCTATAAAGTATTCAACCAAACAAGTTGGAATGGATATAGCTGCTAGATTAATTGTTTCCTTGGGTTCAGCTAGACTCACTCCCCCAGATAATTCTCTCAGGTTACACTGGTCTTAACCTAGCTCCACCATTAGCACAATCATTGCTTCTTTGCAACATCTAATGCTGGTATTGACTCTGTTAGACTGTTTTCCTGACTTTTTGAATCTCACAAAGTTGAAGCCTGATAGAATATTTTTTCTCTTAGGAGCAAGAATAAACAAACCCAAAGAGACAATAACTATCCGTATCATATTCATATCCATAGGACTCAGGTTGGCCCAAGTGGAGAGAACTCAAAATCTCTTCCCACTCAGAGGCTCAGAGCATGCATTCTTCACTTTAACTAGCCAAGCAAGCAAAAGAGCCCTTTTTTAAGTATTATGGAAAATGTTTACTTCCTTAAAAAAACTTTTTTATTATTTGGGACTCAGAGCCATTCCTCCTGCAAATTTTGGTTAATTGAAAGCTGTCCTCTGTTAATATTAACCTTACTTGCTCAAAATCTGACTCATGAAATAAGGGAAGACTGTTTAACATTCCTCAGAAAGAAGCCAAGGAAAGCCAAAGTGATTTAATTGTTAGCTCCCCTAGCTAACTGCTAAAGGAAGGATTGCCCTGACACTTAGTCTTTTTGGTAATCTTGATAACAGGTAAATCTTCTTCCTCAATCAGTCTATTTGTGAACTCTCTAAATGTAGTTTAATCTATAATCAGACTTAGTTTACCAATATAGTTTATCTGATGATGTTTCTTTCCTTAAGGCGATATATGATTTTTATTCCATTTAACTAAGATTGTTCAACTTTAATCACATTGAAGGAAGCATGCTATTATGAATTCATCTTTTCTTGATCTCTTTTGGCCTAAGAGCACTGTACAAGATTGCAATATGTAAAAGAATTATTTCTCTGTCTCTGATGTAGTTTTGTCTTTAAGAAGCCTGGTTAGAATCGCAGTGGTGGTTCAGATTTTCTCGGGGGCTTAAATCTTTGCTCAAACATAATACTAAAACCTAGGCTATTACCTCTATAATTTCTGCATTGTGGTAAATATATTTTGGCAGCAGTTACCTACCACATGAACTCAGAGAGGAGATATTTCTCCCATAACATAAGCATTCTCAGTTCCAGCTCAGCAGACAGTTGAAAGCCTTCTTTTCATCACTTGGTAAGCAGCCTAGAAACTATCAACAGTCAACAAACATTTATGAAATGCTTTCTATGTGCTAGGTATCATGCTAACGACAGGAGATTTAAAAACAAAACAAAACAAAACAAAACAAAACTTGTTCCTGGCCTCCAGGAGTTTACAGTCTAATGGGGGAAGACAATACACAAAAGGCGGGATAGGAGAGGGAAAGATGGTGTTTGTGGAGCCAAAACCAAGCAAAGCTTCTAATGGCACATGAAGTTCTGAGTCCTCTATGAAGGAACTTTATAGATAAAGTAGCCAAAGGTGGTTTGAAAGGGAGGGTGCTTGTAGTCGGGGAGAAGATCAGGAAAGGCTTCATGCAGAGAGTGATGCTATATATGGTTGTCAATCATGGAAAGCTACGAGGTCTAGAGAATCCTATTTGTAGGATGCCCAAAGGACCATGGAGAGAGGTATGTATTGTGGGCATAAATAAAGTATGGCATATTTCCCATGATAACAAATGCACATAAGTGTGCACGAGAAGCTGTATAATTGGAAAAGGAAGAGGGGGAGTAGTCAGTGCATTGAGAGTGATGGCCCAAATGCTTCACTGGTACCCATACAAACAAGAGACCTGGAAGAAGGGCTTAGCACTCGGGTTATTGGAGGGCAGAGGCAGGACTCACATAGTGTCAGAGAGCATGGTTTGCAATGAGATCACAGTTTCATCAAAGCAGTGAAATCATCTCAAGCCAGCTGACTAAGGTTCAGGTTGCTGTCTGACTGGAGAACAAAGAATCTCTGTTTGTTCCTCAGAGCCAGAGACAGCTGATGGTACCACCCTCTTCTGCTTGGTACACCCCTGATAAATGATGCTCTCACATCCTCTGAGATGCTGGGCATTTAGTCATCCCATTCAAACAAATTAAATAAAGGGTTATTAAGTGCCTGTTATTTCCAAGGCCTTGTGCTGGGTGCCATGGGAGATACAAGGAAGACAAAGATGTGGTCCTTGACCACTAGGACCTCTTTACCTTTGGGATGTATGAGATTCCCATTCCAACTCTGCTATTTTACTACTTGTGGGACTTTAGGCAAAATCACTTCATTTCTCTAAGGCTGGATTTCTTCTATACAAGGAGGGGATTGGGCTAGTTGGTTTCTGGGGTCCCTTCCAGACAGCAGAATGACAGCACCTGGAGGGTAAGAGCCTCTTTTTGGTTGTTGTTTTGTCTGTTACAAGCTTTTAGCACAATATAAACACTTAGTGGGCACTTAATGAATGGATGCTTGTTGACTTGGATTTTAGTTCAAAATACAGTGAAGGGGAGCAACTGGGTGGCTCAGTGGATTGAGAGTCAACCCTAGAGACGGGAGGGCCTAAGTTCAAATCTGTCCTCAGATACTTCCTAGCTCTGTGACCCTGGATGTCACTTCACCCCCATTGCCTAGTCCTTACCAGTCTTTTGCCTTGGAACCAATACACACTATTGATTCTAAAATGGAAAGTAAGGGTTTTATTGGTTTTTTTTTTTTTAATGCAATGAAAACTGGCTTCTGGTAGGCAAAATAGGGATGACAATAACTCTTTGTGTTAGCCTCAGAAGTTGACATGGGACTTAAAGAGACAATATAGGTAAGACACTTTGCAAATGCACAAGGATGCTAAAATATCATAAAAGAACATTTTTATTTTTTTAAACCTTTACCTTCTGACTTAAAATCAATACTCTGTATTGGTTCTAAGGCAGAAGAGTGGTAAGGGCTAGGCAATGGGGGTTAAGTGACTTGCCCAGGGTCACATTGCTAGGAAGTGTCTGAGGCCAGATTTGAACCTGGGATGTCCTGTGTCTACTAGACCTGGCTCGATCTAGCTTTCCGCCAAAGAGCATTTTTAGATGCACCCTTCCTACTAGGGAGCCTCTTCTCACAAGAGACTCCTTCCTGATCCTGGACTTCACCAAATCCACGTTCATCCTAGGAAGAACTCTTGGGAAGATCTTGAAAACAGAATTTAGATATTCCTCAAACTTAGGTTCTCCTCAAAAGGGATTAATGGAATCCCTTCTAGAAAAGTATATAATAAACAAAGTAGGTTTGCCATTTATTTCCTCTAACACAAAATACATTGTAAAAAGAAACTCACTTCATTTGGGTCATGGTTTGGATCTCCTGAGTCAGTGATGGAGACTCTTTGGGAGATGGCATGCGGGGCCCTGCCCCCACCCCACCCCCCAGAATGAGTGTCGGGCCCTTCCTCCCCACATGTTGGGCATGCCCTGACCCCCTTGTGCCACATAGGGGAGGAGAAAGTGCTCCTGTTGGGCTGTTGGATAGAGGGGAGGGTGAATTGTGTGTAGAGAGGGGAAGGGAAATGGTCCAAGTTCTGCTCCTTTCCAGCTCTGCCTCCTATGAGCTGCCCACCTTACCCCCTGTGCACTCCCATTGGGCTGCTGGGCAGAGGGGTGAAGGATGTGAAAAAATATCATCAGACACAGTGGAGAGGGGAGGAGAGTGCCCGAGTGCCTCTGCTTTTCTAGTAATGAACTCTGGGGGAGGAAGGGGAAAGGGACAGCTGTGTGCCCACAGAGAACACTCTGCATGCCATCTTTGGCACCTGTGTCATAGGTTCATCATCACTGTCCTAGGTTCTTTCAGTTATATCACTGTTCTATTGGTGTAGTTACAGGAACCCACTCTGATTGGGTATCTAGGGTCACTGTTTAGTGACCTGAGTTCAGGGAAAGAAGTCCCAAACAAGAAGCAGCCAGATATTTGAGCCAGGCTCACCTAGGCAAGCATAGATGCCTTGAGTTTGAGTTATAGCTGTTGCTGGGTACAGGGAAGTTAGGGCAGAGAAATTCATTTCACTCCCTTGCTAGGTGTGCAAGGGAAAGTCTGCCTGAATGCAGAGGATGGAGACAGAGAGACAGAACAGAGAAAGAAATAAGGAGAGTGACAGAGACAGAGAGAGACCTACAGACAGACATACAGACAGATTCAGAGAGGGACAGAGCTACAAAGAGAGACAGAGAAGTAGAAAGAAACAGTTTTTCCTCTCCTTTTATATCCTTTGGAGTAGGTAGGTCTTTTTGGCTCAGTGGCCAATGATCTTTTACATAGCCCCAATTCTTAGAGACCAATAAAATGTTGTTTTCATTATCCCAATTTGCAAACCTTTCATGGCTGAACTCATGTCCATTCCAATAGAGTTGGTCAGGGCACACATGCTTTGTTTTGTGCAAGGTGCCCCAAGCCAAAGATCTGGGGCTTCCCTGATTGTCCCTGTTACATTCATAAAGCATTTTGCAAGCTACCACAGATTACCTTCTGAAAATGGCCAACTGATTGGATTTCAGTGAACATCCTGGGCTCTCATGGAAATCCTGATTCTCGGGCTCTTTTAAGCTTTTGGTCCCTAGATCCTTTTTGACTCAGGGTTTGTCCTAGCCTCTGTTTCTGTGCATAGACCTAGGCAGGACTCGATGATTTCTGCTTCTGCTAACTTTGTGGGCATGATGATTCTCTCCATTACTACAATGGGAAAGATGACACAGCTGGTCCACTGGGGCATGTGAGAGCAGCTACAACTAATAGCCTTAGACAAACACTAATCTCTTGCTAGTGCTGGAGCTGTACAGCAGCCAACACATTCACGAAAGATGAGGTGGAGCTTTCACTGGGAAACTAAGGCTCACCACCCTGTATCTAAACCACTCAGTGCCTGAAGAGAGAAGCACACCCTGTAGACCATGTAGGGATGGAGAGCTGCATAGCTACAGTGGCCTGATGCTTCTGTTTGTCTGTGAGTGTATTTCTCTGATCTGGGGAATGTTCCCCTGGAGATCTCTTAATCTATCTTGTGTGGTGCTGAGCTGCCTGAGGTCTGCTTGTACATTACTATGAGTAAAGTCCCCCTCCAATGCCTAATCATTCTGTGAAGGTGACTGGGTGCTTGAAAGTTATGCCAAGGGAGGCACAAACTCAGAGAGGGCTCGGCACGTGATCCTGGTGATGGACAGAGTGCTATTGTTTGAGGAGGTACCTAGGGAGGCTGGGGGAGGCTCATCCTCAGGGAACCACCAGAGAAGAGATTGTTCAGCCATGGTGTCTAATCAGGGCAGACAAGGCTAAGAATCATATGCAAATACTAACTGATTGCCCTTTACATGTATCTTTGTCCAATGCCCAAGTAGAAACACTACTGCAGTTACAAAAAATGGAGAGGGGGAGGTGGTGGGGCAGGTAGGTGGCACAATGAATAGAGCTCCAGACCTGGAGTCAGTAGAACCTGGGTTCAAATCTGGCCTCAGACACAACCTAGCTGTGTGACCCTGGGCAAGTCACTTGACCTCAATTGCCTAGCCCTTGCTGCTCTTCTATCCTCAAACTGCTATTAAGACAGAAGGTAAAGGTTTTAAAAAATTAGCAACAAATAGAACTAGGAGACTCAAAGAATTTGCAGCTAATGAAAGGAAATGTCATGGGTTCGCCTCGAAGGGATGAATGAAGAATCTGGTGGTAGAAAGCCAAGATTATTGTATCCAAAGAAGGATACTATATTTGGAGCCAGAGGAACTAATAACCTCTTATTTATCAACTGTCTGCCTCATTTTCCCTATACAATGGCAGGATTGGCTCAGGTGATCTGTAAAGTTCTTTCCATTTCTGCCTCAGTTTCCATTCCTCTTAAAAGGAGGCTTTTAAAATCTAGTCTATTCAAATGAATACTTACAAGTCACCAATCTCTTTGAATTTGTTCTTTTTTTTTTAAGTGCTATTTTACTATCCATTTTGAGATACCACATGATAGTACTGAAAATAGAAAGTTTACTTAAAGATCCTCAGTACCTACCACAGTGCCTAGCACATCACAGGTATGTGATAAATGTTTGTAGATTAAAATAGAAAAACGGCAAGATCAGGAGAGTTCATAAAGAGCAAACATCCTCAAGGAGCTTCCAGTGTTGTACTCTGCCCAGGTCAGAGTCCAATAGGACTCTCATTGTTCTCGCTTGGGACATTTTGGTTTTATTTTTGCAGACTAAGATTCTGAGTGGTACAAGGGTTCTAAACCTGAGGTTTGTGAACTAAAAAAAAAAGTAACTGATTTCCCCTTAATTGATTTCCTTTGGAATACTATGCACTTTATCTTTTTCAATGAAAACCAAAACCAACATTATTTTGAGGCATTCATAGGTTTCCCGAATTGTCAGAGCAGTCTAGAACACATAGAAGATTTTTAAATTCTTTTTTTTTTAATTTAATTTTTTTTTTTGGTTACAATATTCACTTTATTTCCCTCCCTCCGCGCCACCCACCAAGAAGGGCTGCAAGAAGGCAGCTGACGTGCAATTTTCATTGGGTATTACTTGTGTCCTTGATCAGAACCTATTTCCATGTTGTTGTTTGCACTAGGATTTTCATTTAGAGTCTACATCCCCAACCACATCCCTTCGACCCATGTATTCAAGCAGTTGTTTTTCTTCTGTGATTTTACTCCCACAGTGTTGAACACATAGTAGATTAAGAGCCTCGGACATAAAAGAAAAGTCCTGGGAGTTAGGAAGAGCTCGATTCAAGCTCTATTTTTGACACATGCTAGCTATATGATCACAAATTAATTATCAACAATTAATTACAGAAAGTCTATAAAGCTGGAAGTTACAGACAAGTTACTGCTATGAATTGGTGGATGAATTTCTCCCCGGGAGTTCTTATACCAATGCAATCCCAGGTGTGGACCACAATGGGTTGCGTTCATGTTTTTGGTTGCCCCTCCACTTTGTTAGTTCATGTTGAACACTCAGGCCTCTAAGATCCCCAAATCTTTTTCACATGAACTGCCTACCCATAATGCTCACTTGGCTGTTTCTCCAGGGTAGGAGGAAGAGCCCTGCAGTCATTGCCATTGCCAACCCTGGCCAGCCATTTGGCCTGTCTCGCCACCAGGTGGCAGCAAACCAAGGGTTAATGGTTCACAAACTGTGGCTATCCCCCTACTAGTTACCAACCATGGACCTGGATATCTCATGGAGGTAGAAGTGGGGCAAGAAGGGGAAGGTGTGATAGAGGTGAGGAAACAGCAAACCTCAACCAAAATGAAACGAGCCATAATCCAGAGAATTAGTCAGCTGAAATGGCCGTCAGACAATCCCAAAGCCAGTTGGGAACCACTGAGAATAGTGGCTCACCTTTCTGGATCACTTAAAAATGTGCAAAGTTAATTGTTTATCATTCTCTATCACTTTAAAGTTTGCTAGGTCCCTTTCTTACTACAACTTGGTTAAGTAGAAGACAGTAGGTAGGATGAAAAGACTACTAGCTTTGGGGTCAGAGGACCTGCATTCAAATCCTACCTTTAAATGTGTATATACCATTTGATCTTGGGCAAGTCACTTTACCTAACCTGGTCCTCAGTTTTTTCATCTGTAAACTGAGGGAATTAGACTAGATGGCCTCTGTGGTTCCTTCTAGCTCTAGTTCTATGATGCTAGGGCACTACAGGTATTAGAATTTCAATTTTTATAGATGAAGAAAATCTCAGAGAGGAAAAGTAGTTCATTCATTCCTTCTCTGTGTTAGGCTTGCTCTCATAATTTAACAGGACTCATAGTTTTTTCTAATCTACAAAATTTAAAAAGTGCATTTTTTTCTAGTCCTCAATTATAAATAGGTCCCCACTGAGCCTATAAACTAGTCTTAAAATGATAGGATAATCTAAGCCATAAATTCCTCTTTGATGTTTTAAATAATTTAATTAATTAAATCAATTCTTAATAGAAAATATACTATTTAGAAAATTATTATTAATTTTACTATGTAATATTCTACAATTATATTGTTATAAATTAATTAAATTAAATTATTAAATACTTCTGGTTGAAAACCTGGAACT
This sequence comes from Monodelphis domestica, assembly GCF_027887165.1. Classification (NCBI taxonomy): domain Eukaryota; kingdom Metazoa; phylum Chordata; class Mammalia; order Didelphimorphia; family Didelphidae; genus Monodelphis; species Monodelphis domestica. The sequence continues at coordinate 340,097,018 of NC_077230.1, forward strand.
TCAGGAAAATATTGCTCAGATATCTAGTCAAAATGTCCACAGAAGCCCTACCTTGATGGTAAATTGTCTCATGAAGGTGGACTGATCTTTAAGGCTATCCTAGCAGAGAACAAACTTTGGCAGGTCCCACTAGCATGTATTGTATTATTAAAGAGCAAGATGATAAAAATCTATCTTATAAAAATCTAGTTATCATATAGATTGAGTATGAATTTTACTAGATGATTCATGTCACCTACCGCTGGATAGAGACGTGATGGATTCAATACATGCAACGTGTGTTTTGGGACATGAACAGTGTGGGAATTGTTTTTGCTTGACTATGTCTATTACCAGTTTTCTTTTTCTTTTTCCTTAAAAGGGAGGTGAGACTTTATAAATTGAAAAAATAAATTGCAATAAAGTATCTTTTTTCAAAAAAGAACCAAAAACAGGCAACATTAACTTTAACATTAACAACATTAAACTTCTGTTTAGACAAAGTTGCTAAATTTATGAATTGGGGTAATCTGTAGCTTTAGTTTACCTAATGGATAGAAATCTAGTGACAGATCTTGGGATTTAGGAAGACCTGGTTTTAAGTCTATCCTCACATATATTGGCCACGTGACCCTGAGCAAGACATTTAATGCAATTCTCTAAGTAGTTGCCATCTACTTTGATAGAGGAAACTTCCTCTCTAGGAGTTCCTGAAATCAACAAAATAAATAAATTAAATCACAGTTCTCTTTTTTTAAAAATCTGTACCTACATAAAAATTTATTTAATTAAGACATTTTGCTTATATACCAGATTTCTTTCTAAATGTATTTCCACCCAGAGAGCCCACCCTTATTGACCTAGATTTTTAGCAAAGCATTTGAGAAAATCTCTCATGTTCTTCTTTTGGAAAAGATGGAGAAATGGGAAGTGGATATTCAGAATTGAATGTCAGTCTAGCATGTTGGGCTGAATCAAAGAAGATGAAAATAAATAGGAATTGTTGTAAAGTCTTTTGCTTGGTTCAAAAAATGTACAGGATATACTTCAAACTGGGTTGAGTGACTGAACTCAAAGAACAGGCATTAGTGGTTTGATATTGGAAGGTGCCACAGGGATCTATGCTGAGCCCATTCTTATGAATGGTTTTGATAAAGGCATAGGGCACATCCTTATCACATTTGCAGATGCCACAAAGATGGGAGAAATAGCTCACACAATCCCCACAGAGTCAGGATCTAAATAGATTTTGGAGGTCTACAGCACTAACCAAATCTAATAAGAAAAGATATAATAGGAACAAATGTAAAGTCTTCCTTTGGGGCCCCACAAATCTATTTCAGAAGTATGAATTGGGAGTCAGGGGGGACATACACTTGATTGACTAGCAGTCTGTCTGACCCAGAAATTTTCATGAACTTCAATATGAGTGAACAGTGGGATGCAGCAGCCAAAAAGCTAATGTCATTTTGACTCCATCAAGAGAGACAGAGCTTTCAGGAACAGGAGGATGATTAATAGTCCCATTACGCTTTTCTCAGAGCTAACAAAAGCCTTAGAACTCATACAATTTAACAACCTCATTTCTTCAAAGAAACAGAGGGAAAGTGACCTGCCTGAGGTCATCCAGGGTATTATTGATGGACCTGGAATGAGGATCCAGGGACCTGGGCTGAGTGCTGATTCTCATTCCAGGACTCTTCACTGCCCTGCCCTTCCTCTCCTAATATTAGCAATTAAACTACTTTATTTGTACACCCTCCTTTTAACTCAATGTATTCATGCATAATTCAACTGCACTTATTAAATGTGAGTAACATGGGATAGTGGACAGAGAGAGGCTTCCCAGTGAGGAAGACTTGAGTTCAAATCCTACCTCTGGCAAGTCCTGACTATACAACACCGGGGCATGACACTTAACCTTGGAAAGACTTGGTTGCAGAATAGCTGTTGATCTGCAATGATATACCAAGTTCCCTGACCTGTAGTTCTTGACATGGCTAAAATCACACATCTAAACTAAAAGATAATGGGCTGGATGGACCCTGTATCTAGAAAGATGGGGATGCAGAGATGAATCAGCCATTTAACCTGACCTTAAGGAACTTAGGGCACAGAAGGTGTAAATTATGTTCAGAAAATTCAGTGATCTGATGGCATCTTGGAATGACATCTCTGATAGACTACCTTGGAAATCTAGGATTGAACATTTTTATTAATGCCTAAGATTAAAGCATAAATGACATCCTTATCGAGTCTGACAAAACTAGTTGGTGAGGTGAGAGCTAATAAGGATCAGGCAGCTAGTTGGTGAAGTGAATAGAACACTGGCCCTGGAGGCAGGAAGAACTGAGTTCAAATCTAGCATTAAAATAACTTTGTGACTTTAAGCAAGTCACTTACCCTTTCCCACCCTTAGTTTCCTGATCTAAAAAATGGGGATAATAATAACACCTATTTCCCAGGGTTGTCATCAGGAACAAATGAAATAATATTTGTAAGGTGTTTTGCAAATCATAGTGTTCTATAAATGATGGCTATTTATTATCTTGAAGGAGCAGTTAGATAGTGTGGTGGGTAGAGCACTGGGCTTAGAGTCAGGAATACCTGAGTTCAAATGTAGCCTCAGACAGTTAGTATCTGTGTGACCCTGATCTAGGTCCTTAACTCTGTTTGCCTCAGTTTCCTCACCTGTAAAATAAGTTGAAGAAGGAAATGGTAAAACACTCCAATAGCTTTGCCAAAAATCTCCAAAAGGGGTCACAAAGTGTTGGAAATAACTGAACAGCAACAGATTATTACCTTGACAGTCTAGCATATTGGGCTGAATCAAAGATAAAATTTAACAGAGATTAGTGTGAAGTCTTACACTTGGATTCAAAAAATCAATATCATCAGTATAAGTTGGGGGAATCATTTTTAATCATTTGAAGGACTGTCACATGGAAAGGGAATTAATCTTGTTCTTCCTGAGCATAGAGGACCAATGGGTAGAAGTGGCAAAAAGACAAATTTAGGCTGAAAGAAGGGCACATTTCTTACCAATCTGCACTATCTAAAGAAGCAGAATGGACTTCTTTGGGATTTAGTGGGATTTCCCCTTTCTGGAAATCTTCAAAAAAGGCCAGATGACTGCTAGTTAAAGAGGTTATAGTGTATAGTCTTTTCTGGTAAGGGCTGGGCTGGATGATTCCTGCAGTGCCTTCCAGCTCTGGAAACTTGTGATTCTATGAAATCAAGCAGACTTAGAAAGACTTTGAGAAAGGAACAAAGTTCGTCTGAGGGTTCTGAGGGTATGCTCATTTCCAAGAAAACTTCATAAAGCTATCATTGGAACTGGCTCTCAAGGATCATCATTATTCAGGGTTTGACAGGAAAGGTGGCAGTATGCAGTAGTGGAAAGACTACTGGATTTGAAGGTGAAAGACCCAATTTCTAATCCTGGCTCTACCACATAATATATGTGTGGCTTTAGGCACTCATTTTGACACACTTAACATGTGTGTGGCTTGACGCAAGCCATTATGAATCCTTTACATAATGGATGAAATTTATAATCCATATTTAACAGTCAAACCATAGGTCACCAATGATATGGAAGTTATGAATACACTGACTATGAAGACCTGACATTTGATTCATACATAATTCCTACTCAATCCAGGCCAACTTTGACTACTTAGAAGTGAATAATTGGGTAGTTCTTCCAATCTATCTGTTAATCTCATCAGAAGACATCCTACATGCATGAGCAGTTCCTTCATTAGGCTTAAAAGCAGACACAATTCCTGGCCAACTATACAAAGTCACCCTGACATCAACTCAACGAGGTGTGTTTTATAGATAATGCTCAAAAATCTGCAGATCCAACCACAGCTTCATACCTATCATACTTGTATATTTGAAAATCTGTTACCCTAAAAAAGAACTACATTTCCCGGGAGCCCACTGACTTCCTGTTGTTACATACTTCCTATAGACAGAGGATATTAGTGAGTGGGCAGTCCTCTTGGGTCTCTTTCTTGGGTTTGCAGCCAGCATGGTGGTGGTGGTAAGCTAAGTGCAGGGATTTTAAATGGGCTAATCAGCCATGGGCACATGTTCGTTATTTTGTATCCTCTTTTTTCCTTGATTTCTAATGATCATTAATAAATCCTTTAAAATATATTTTATTATTGAGATTTAATTTTTACATACTAGAAATAATGATACTAAAATACTTTGGAAAATGGTGTTTCATAATGTAGTCATTTTTGTATAAATTAACGTAATACTTTAAAGTATAAATGAGAAATGATATCTCCTCAAAAACAATATGCCACTAGATACTGCCACATGATCCTTAACCATTGAATTAATAATTATCTTCCCATTCAGTGCATACCAGATTAAAATAATGAACCAAAGCATAACTTTAATTATTCCTCAAACAGAACAAAGCCCCTAAAAATAACACTACCTTGAGGGGAAAAAAGGAATGAAAATTTATTTGCCCCATTCATCACAATTACAATTATAGGTATTACAATCCTACCCATCATCATTTTATTCCCACGTCTCATTCTAACAGCCCCTAAAAGATGACTGCCAAACTACATTCCAATTTTACACATCTGACTAATCCACTTAATTACTAAACAAATAATGATAATCCTCAACAAGCAAGGCTGAACCAGAGCTCTAATACTAATATCTCTGATTCACTTCACCGCCCTCTACTAACCTCCTAGACCTCCTCCCATACTCCTTCACACCAACTACACAACTATCCATAAACATTGGAGTAACTACACCACTGGAAACAAGAACAGTCATAGGATTCTGGAATAAACCAAAAATATCTTTAGCCACTTTCTACCCTAAGGCACTCCCACTCTCTAATCCCAATACTTATTATTATCAAAATTTGCTTATTATATGTGCATCAGTTTCCTCATCTGTAAAATTTGGAGGCCAAAGGATCTCTCAGGACTATTTCAGATCTAAATCTATCATTCTTTGTCCTTCCAGGAATATGGAATAGTAAGGACTAAGACATAGGAGAGGAAAATTAAAGGATGGGTTTCTGAACCTGCTGTAGGGTGGGCTAGTTTCCCACAGGGGATGGGGTTTTGGAGGTGGGATGGTGTCAGCAAAATGATGGATGGGACACAGCTTTCTCATTCAACCAGCAGCACAGGTTTCACAGGATAAACTGTTCTGCCTTGGCTGAGGCCTAGCTTTATTTTATACCCTCATGATCACAAATCTACTTGGCACACAGTTTCATTTTCAACATACATGTTTCCATGGAACCTAACAACAGACAAGAAGCCTAGGGAGATAGTCAATGAAACATTGGTGCTAAGTGCAGGATCAGAGGGTAGAACCAACATGACCCAAATATAGGTTAGGGAATTCAGAGCACAGATTTGCCAGAAGTTTTTATGCCTAGAAAAGAGGACCCTATCTAACTGGGTATATAAGAAGCCTTGGGTTTAATTTTGTAAGTGAGATCTCCTGGTAATATCCTGGGGAGACAGAGTGGGACATCTGTATTAACCCTGCAAGTGTGTTGCTCTCATCTATTTTTCCTGGGGCTAAGTAAGAATAATAATGATAGAAATTCCAATAATGAGGGGATATTAATAATGAAAATATCTTAGGGGGGGTTTCAGTGGGTGTTTCCATCCTTCCTGGGTGCTGCTTTGTAGTCCCTGGGAAATTCCTCAAATAAATGTAAGGTTCTTATTAACTTTGCTGCATAGAAGCTTTATTTATGTACATATCACTATAGTGGTGAAAAATTGTCCTGTCCTATCTTAAAGTATGCTTAAATTTATGATAGAATTTTTTTAGTGCTCTCTAAGAATCCTTTTTACTGCAGTAGAAAAAGGGGAGGGGTAACAGGAGAAAAGGTTAACTCAGGTTAACTCAAGACAGGTTAACTCAAAAATTAAATGAAAAATTTTAATGGTAGTGTTTTAAAATCATAGGATCTTTGTTTTCAAAATTATATGTGGATTTCCATACATAAAGGTGGATAATGGAGTCCTTTTTTCAGTAACCAATGAAATTATTTGTAATTAAAAAAAACTGTTTTTGGTTGTTAGGCAGTACATGTCTGTTTCTCTCTAGTTGGGAGGAGAAAGAAAAGGAGGGGGAGCAAGGGAATGATTTCTTCAAGTTTGTATCTTAGCAACTCCAAACAATCTCCCTTGAGGGGTCAACACACTCAATTTCTCAAAATGAGGTCCCAAATCCACACCATGGACCCACCGTGGACCCACCGTGGCCCACACAGAAGCATCCACAGGAAAGATTGATATGTAGATGTATAAAGGTAATTTAGATATTTTCTCAAAAATTTTATCCTAACCACCTGAACCATGAATCTTTTAATTACGATATATTCTCATTAGCATCTTAAACAGTTGATCCAATTATTTATAAGTTATTGTATTATTAATTTGGTTTAACTAATTTTAGCATATCAATTGTGAGTAAGGGGGAAATCTGTTCTTAAACCTGAGTTTCTTTAGAAATCTGAATTTATAGTTTGGACTTTGCAGCTTTATCACTTAGCCAAATTGTACAGCTTCAACCCTTTGGTTGTTGTTATTGTTGTTGCTGTTGTAGTTGTTGTTTCTAGAAAAACTCATATTTTTACTTAATAGTAGTATATAGAAATTATGATATTTGGGTATGCTAAAATAAACTCTTGAAATTCCTGTTGATATATCTTATTATCAGCTCAAGATCTATTAACTTCTCAGGGCTTTCAAATTGTATCTCTAATATTTAGATAAGGTAACTGAGAACTTTTGTCTGTTTAAGATGTTTTGTTGTAGTGATCTTTTATTATAAGTGTTAGGTAACTGCAAGCACTTTTGATCTCTTGCCTATGCCTGAGGAAGGGGTTCAATTATTTTTGGAAAAGGTCCAGGGGTTTTTTTCTTCACACTTGCTGCCTTTGGCTATATTCCTAGTAAGTGGGTATTTTGCTGAGGAAAAAAATTATCCCTTTCTTTTCAATTTAACACTTAAGTTATGTGTTTTTTAAAACCTTGATATAAAACACTCCCAATATATTAATTAAAAATTTAACAACTTCCCAATTGACTTTGTTTAGAGTTACCTAAAAATATTTCCTTAAGATTCCAGTGTTCCTTTTAAACTTCTGCTCCAAGCAGAATAAAACCTTCAGTTTTTGTCTCTACTACTTTTACTATAAATAGGGGAGAAGGGACTATCTTTTACTTAATATTTAATAGCCTAATAATGAATCTTATTTGATTTCTGGACTGGTTAAATTTTCTTTGCCAAAAGCATTATACATAGTTTGCATAAAATTAATTTGTTTTTTCGCAGCACAACTTCATACAAATTTTGTGTGTATCCATTATGACATTATAACAGATTATATTTGAATGGATAAAAAAATTTCTCAGTACAATCAAACACAACACTGATTAAAAATTCCAATTTTAGCCATATACCAAATTCTTAATACCTATATTAATTCACATATATTGATGATCAAATTAAACTTCTAAAACCCCAATGCTAACATGTAGTACATGCCATTAAAAGCTATCCCATATAAAACCCAAAATTTAAATCTCAGAATAGATTCTTCACAATACACCATAACCTTTGTCTGACTGAATTTTGCACGAATTCCCTCTTGGTGTCAAGCTGGCTATTACTTACATTCAAACAGTTCTGAAGTTTCTTAGTGACAACAAACAATTCTCTAGTATAGGTGTTGTGCAGAATCGAATTTTGCTAACATTTCACCTTTGATTAATATACAATTATCACCATAAAATCACACTATATCATGGTACATTTTCAGACTAACTAGCAATTTCCCAAAGTCACATATATAAGTTTTTAATATTAAGTCTTAGAGAATAGCCAATTTATGGGATAAAATTTCCCTTTGTGTGTTCCAAATCAATCCCTTTTTCTTTTCCTGGGAGGCCCTTTCCAAAATAAGAAAGAGGAAGATTTATGGAACACCCTATCAATTTATGGAACTATTCAGATCTAAATCTATCATTCTTTGTCCTTCCAGGAATATGGAATAGTAAGGACTAAGACACAGGAGAGGAAAATTAAAGGATGGGTTTCTGGACCAAGGAGTCATCCATGTGGCATCAAACTCAAATAGAAATGGTGGCCTCTAAATCAAAAGTAAGGATCCCTGTGGGCTACATATTGACTTAGAAAACCACACACTAACATTTTTATATCATTTTTTTTATTTCGTTAAACCTTTACCAATTGAGAAGCATGTTTGACACCTCTGGCCTAGAGAATAAAGTGTGTGAGAGGAAGGAGTGGAATAAAAAAGATGGAAAAGTTGTGGCCCTCAGATGGGTGCCTTTGAAGGCCGGATTAAAGAGTTCTGACTTAGACCAATTGGGAGGCACTGAAAGATTTTGAGAAGGGAATAAGTTAGAGCTGGGCTGTCCTTCCCAACTCTGAAAATGGTTATTCTACGATTCTAAAATGGCTGTGATGCCATGGATTGGAGGGTAGGATTGGGAAGAAGAGACCGCTTACTCAGTCATTCAATGAACACTTATGAAATACTCACCATGTGCCAGGCAAGGATACAAAGGTAAAAGTTTCTGCTCTCAAGGAACTCACGGTTTAATGGGAGAGACAATATGCAAGCAATAGTGTACAGACCAGGTACAGACAGGATAAACTGGGAATAGTCAACAAATAGAAGGCACCAGTATTAATGGGGACTGGGAAAAGTTTTCCTGGGATTTTAGCTGGCACATGAAGGAAGTCAGAGAAGCCAGGAAACAGAGATGCAAGAGAGCATCCAGAGGCTATTGGAAGCCTCCAGAGTCCAGAAGTGATAATAACTCACATCTTTATAGAACTTTATGGTTGACAAAATCCCTTTTCTTGTACCAGCTCTGTGAGCTAGGTAACCTGCAAGTGTTACTCTCTCCATTGTACAGACAAGGAAATCAAGGCTCAGAAAATCCAAGTGACTTTTTCAGGGAAACAGAGTTACCCTGTCTGAGTTGGGACTTAAATATAAAACTGTCTGACTTAAAAATTAGTTCTTTCCCCAATAAAATAAAGTAATGAGGAGTGGAATTGGGGTAGGGGTATTGGTCAAATGTGAAAGGGCACCAACGAACCCACTTCCACTTTGTTCCCCTGTTTTGGAGTTTGTGAGGAAATGCCGATTCTATGCAAGGGAGGCAGCTGAGGTAGGGATGGAAGGCTGGCTTTCAAGTCAGGAAGATCTGATCACTGGTCTGGGCAATTCTCCAACCTCCAGAGCTGTATGGGTTGAAGGAGTTTCTTGCCTCTGGGAGTTCCATATAGCATTGAAATTACAAGTCTATTTGCTATTCCAATTATTGCAAAACAGCTATGCTAGTTGTTGGGGAGATAATAATATGAGATACAGGTCTTGTTAAATATCTAGTATAGTTGTGATAAGAATTAGGAATTCATGGGGGTAAGTAGGAGACTCAGTGGATTTAGAGCCAGGTCTAGAAATGAGAAATCCTGGCTTCAAATCTGGCCTCAGATACTTTCTGGCTATGTGGTCCTGGGCAAGTCATTTAACCCATATTGCCAAGCCCTTCTGCTTTGGAATCAATACACAACTTTGATTCTAAGACAGAAGATGAGGATTTAAAAAAAAAAGGAAATTGACTAATAATGCTGATGGGGACTTTCAGTCCCTTCATAAGCATGAGAATGATGCCACTGGAAAATGAGATTTTTGGAAATGTCACCAAGTATTAGAACTCCAAACACTACTGCCTGGAGAAGCAATCCTAGCCCTATCAGTCCCTAGTCTGACTGCTCAGCAGGGATGATCTCCCATTTGGTCTCCATATTCAGATCACACAAGAAGTTGGAAGTGTCCTAGGGTGGTGGTGCATTTTTGCCTCTCCGAGACTCAGTGTCCCCATCTCTAATATGGGGCAATAATGTTGAACTGATAGAAGACCTGAGTTCAAGCAGAGTCCTGATGTTGGCAATTGCTGGTTGTATGATGTTGGGTCAGCCAATCATTGAATCAGAAAAATACATAATAACATGCTACAATGAATTTAATGATGTTCCAGTGAATTTGTCGTTTAGTAATTACAAGAGGATCTAGATATTTTTTGAAAATTGCAATAGGTAGAAGTGTGAAGCATTATTAATTCAATCTAAAGAAGGTCTGGGGGGGGGGTGTAGCTGGGTAGTTCAGTGTATTGAGAGCCAGGCTTAGAGATGGGAGGTCCTAGGTTCAAGTGTGGCCTCAGACACTTCTCTGCTGTATGACCCTGGGCAAGTCACTTAACCCCCCTTGCCTAGCCCTTACCATTCTTCTGCCTTGGAACCAACACATAGTATTGATTCTAAGGTGGAAGGTAAGGATTTTAAAAAAATAAAGAAGGTCTGCTTGCTTTTTAACTATCCTTATTAAATTTCAGGGAAACAAAGCTGGTAGGCAGGATGATAGTTAATAAGAATGAAGCAGTTAGATGATGAAATAGATAGGGCCCTTGACCTAGAATCAGAAAGACCTGAGTTCAATCCAGCCTCAGACAGGTTCTAAATGTATGACCCTGGGCAAATCATTTAACCTATCCCTGTCTCGATTTCCACATCTATGAAATAGAGATAATAATAGCATTAGACAGAATGAGGTAGATATTCTTTTGTAATTTTCAGAGATTAGAAATATGGTTGAATAGAAGAATGCTTCAAACCCAAGTCTGGTTCCACATTCAGGATCCCTTCGCAATCACTCTGTGGCTTTCAAGGTTCTGTAGCCAGGACTTTGGGAACCAAGAAGTAAATGTTTTCCAAGGGCCTTTCTAGCTCTAAGTTTAAAAATCTGTAAAATAAGGTAATATTTACACTCCTTTTCTCCCAGGATTATTGAAGAAAGCAGGTTGTAAATCTGAAAACTCTATAGAAACATATCATTGTTGTTGTTATTATTATTATTATTATGTGTGTATTAGTATTTTTAGGAAATTCCCATTGTGAAAATTCTCCTGTGGAAAAATCCACTTGTGCAAATGGGCAATTTAGGATATCTATTACTAATATTCCCTCAAAGTAAATGGATACTAAGAGAATATAGCCTTAATAATGTGGCTAATAACAGCATATCTGTTGTTCAGGCAAATCATCCTGACCCTATTTGAGGTTTTCTTGGCAAAGATACTTGCCATTTCCTTCTCCAGCTCCTTTTACAGATAAGGAAACTGAGTCAAACAGGGTGAAAGTGATTTACCCAGGGTCACCCAGCTATTAAGTGTCTGAGGTCAGATTTGAATTCAGATCTTCTTGACTCCACATTCAACACTATTCACTATACCACCTGCTGAAGAACAGCATAATAAAATATTTATTTCTCTTTTAGATCTAGAGGAAGGCAACGAACATTATCCTGTGAATTCATGGAAGGCCATAGACAAGAGACACATAGAACCAGGAGACATGAATGCCCCTTTGGAGGAAGTACTCATCCATATCTATAAAATCACAGTTCCATGATGTGCTGCTAAATTTTTAACAACTACCTTTTCAATGGAAAAATTGCACACAGAACACATTTAATGTTTAATCAGCATTTTTAAAATTTTCTCCAGTGCTTTCTCAAGCTTAAACAATCAACAAAACAAATCAAGACCTGATTTGTAGCATTTGTCATTTTTGAGGTGTAAATTCTCACTTTGACAATTTAACAATCAGCTTTGGTACTGAACTAGCTTCATTCCAACCTGTACCCTAATATTTGCTTTTCCCATTGGTCCATTTTCTTCCTTTACCACACAGAGAAAATCAAATCAAGAAACACTAACTGGAAGGCCACGTAAAATCTTGTTACACTTAGCTTATCATTCATTCATTCATTCATTCATTCATTCATTCATTCATTTATTCAATAACATTTATTAAACACTTAAAATGTGCCAGGCACTGTGTTAAGCCCTGAGGATACAAAAAGAGACAAAAGACAGTTCCTGTCCTCAAGGAGTTTACAATCTAATGGGTGAGACAACAGGCAAATAAATATATAGAAAGCATATTTTTAAAAGGGGAAGCACTGAAATTAGGAGGGCCTGGGGGAGAATTCAATAAACATCATTACTGTATTTTGCTACTGATAACACAACAATTCAGATTGCTGCAGGTTTCAAAGCTTATAAAAACCCTTTTGAGGTAGGTCGTGTTCCTATTGTCACTCCCATTTTACAGGTGAGAAAACTGCTGCTCAGAGAGAAATGACTCTCCCAAGGTCACTCAGTCAGATAGAGTGGAGCTGTTTTCTCTTTCCTGACTCCAAGGCCAGCCCTCTTTCCACTATATACATCCCAGCCGCTCTTCTGTTTGAAGGAGCACGGACTTGACGGTGGGTGGCATCCACCAAGAGGACCCCACACAGGGTACAATCCCCCGAAGGAAGAGATCAGATTTGCAGAAGGGAGGTAGGGAGGGAGAGGAATGCCTGGGCAATGACGTCACGTGCCAGCCGGGTGATTCCCCGTCTCTTGCGTCACCCTCACATTACGTCATCTCAAGCAAGCACCCTCCCCTCCCCCTACTCCCTTTGGGCTTTGCTCTCGTGTGCCAGTCTGGCTCCCCTCCTCCAGCTAGACTTAGTCCATCTACTTTAGGGGAAAAATTGAGGGGAGGGCGGGCTCAGTCCCGACGGCCGCAGCCTCCAATGGGAGAAGCTGAGAGTTCTGGGGACAAGAGGAGGCGGCCGGTGAGGATGGAGGGAGGGGTGTGAGAGTGAGGGGAGGGGAGGGGACGGGAAGGGAGAGGAGGAGGAGGAGAAGGACTGGGCTCCGGAGCAGCTGACAATAGAGGCGGCTAGAGAGAGGAGGAGGAGGAGGGAGGGGGAGGAAGGGCATTGAAAGAGGCGGCAGGGAGTAGGGGCTGCATTGTGGAGGCACCCCTCTGTCTCTTTCTCCCGCCCAGGTCTCTGCGAGACAAGGCAGCAGAGAAAGGAGGGCCGGGGAGGCGAAGGGGCCGCCAGGGCAGCCGAGGAGAGCGAGAAAAGGCGGAGTGGGGAAAGGGGGGAGGGAGAAGGGACGGAGTGGGGTAGAGAGAGAAAAAGAGAGAGAGGGGGAGAGAGAGAGAGAGAGAGAGAGGGAGAGAGAGGGAGAGAGAGAGAGAGAGAGAGAGAGAGAGAGAGAGAGAGAGAGAGAGAGAGAGAGAGAGAGAGAGAGAGAGAGAGAGAGAGAGAGAGAGAGAGAGAGAGAGAGAGAAGTGTGTGTGTGTGTGTGTGTGCAGGGGAGGCGAGGAGGAAGAAGGGAGGGAGGGCAAAGAGATATCGAGTATCGAGGGAGAGAGGGAGTGATCAAAGGAGAGAGGGAGTGATCTAGGGAGAGACCGAGAGAAGGAGGGAAGAAGAGAACCGGGGCTTTGCAGCGGGAGCAGCAAGCAGCAAGCAGCGGCGGCAGCAAGAGGAGGAGGAGGAGGAGCAGGAGAGAGAAGGTGAGTCTCACGGCTGCGATGGGCGGGCTTGGCTCGGGGGCTGAGCTTTGGGCCAGCTCCCACTTGAAGCCGGTGGAGGATTTCGGTGGGCGCAGGGAGCGGGTGTCCCAGGCTGGGTGAGTTCTGGGGAAGGGGTGTGTATGGGGGCCGGCTCCCACTCTGGCCTGGGCTGCTCTCTCCTTCCTCGCGTCCTCCTTCGCAGCTCAATGAGTGGGAAGGAGGAGTGTGTATGTGTGTGGGTGTGGGTGTCTCTTCTGTCTCCCGACTGGTTTCTCTGGGGTTAAGGATGGGACTGGGACCCGGGCTCCAGGTGAGTTGGCAGCAGACTGGGGGATGGGGATGGGGTGGTGGAGTGGAGTAGAATTCGGACTGAGTTTAGAAAGTTTGGAGAGTTTGCGGTGCGGGGCAGAGCTCCGCGGGACGGTCACCTCCAACCTCCATTCCCAACCACAGAGACTCGCTTGCCCATGGGGTCCCTGCCAGGCGGTTGGTTCGTGTTGGGACCGAGTGAGGAGTCTGTGGGGGAGGGGCAGCAAGGCCCCTCGGGGAGAGGGCTCTCTCCCGGGTTGGGGGGGGGCGGCGGCGGCGGGAAGCATCTTTGTAGGCTGAGGAGACGGGGTGGGGCGGGGTGCTGAGCGCAGGTACAGGTTTGGTGACTTCCTCTCCAACTTTGTTTGCTTTTCTTGAGTGGCAAACTGAACTTCTGCAAGGTTTAATTCAGCTCGTTTGGACTCGCATTATCAGTCTATAAATAGTTAAGCAGCCCCTGCTATGTACCAGGTACTAAGCTAAGAGTGCTGAGGATGCCAAAAGGGGCAAAAGATAGGCCCTTGCCCTCAAAGAGCTCACAATCTAATGAGAGAGAGACACACAGGAACAAACCAGATATGTTCAGGGTAGATAGGAAATAATTAAGAGAGATGGCACTAGAATTAAGGGGGGGGGGTTGGCAAAAGTTTTCTGTACAAGTTGGGATTTTAGTTTGAACTTAAAAGAAGAAAGCCTGGGAAGCGTATATCTCCCCAGAGTAACAGGGGCTCCGGCAGATCAGGAGTTTTATCTCATTAATAGGATTAATAGGATAATAGGTTTAAGATTGGGAAGGGACTTCAGAGCTAGACCAACCCCCTCCTTTCATCCAGGTGGGAAATGAGACCTAGAGAGATTGTACCAATAGACACACTGCTATGAAGTGGCTTAACTGAGATTGGAATCCAGACCCCCGACACACAAATCTAGCCCCTCATTTCTTTTATTTTTTAACCCCTACCTTCTGTCTTATAATTGATTTTCAAAGCAGAAGAACTGTAAGGTATGGCAATTGATGTTAAGTGACTTACCCAAGGTCACACAGCTAGGAACTATCATCTTTAGCCCCTCTCCCCCACACACATACACATTCCTGCCAACTCACTGAGTTTACAACCCCAGGCCCAGCTCTCTATCCACTGAGCCACCTAGCAACCCATCCAGCATCTTTTCTGAGATATACTTCATTACCCTACAAAACCTAATCTGATTTCTACTATAGTAAATATTTGTTTACTATATATGAAGCTGTGTACCAGGCCCTGAGTTTACAAAGAAGAAACTAGCTCACATTTCTATTACCCTTTAAAGTTTACTGAGAGCTTTCCTCACAAAAACCCTATGAGGTAGAAACTAAGTAGCTCCATTTTACAGATGAAGAAACTGAGATGCAAAGGTAAAAATGACTTGTCCAAGGTACAAATATGAGAGCTGGGCCTGGAATCCAGATGCTCAGCTCTGACCCGTGCCCTTTTCACTCTGCCTTACAGACTCTAGAACTGAAAGGGTCCTTACCCTCAAGGAGAGGCAGCTTGGAGTCAGGATATGTGGTGCTGAAGCTGGAGTCAGGAAGGCCAGGATTCAAATCTACCTTCCTATCTGTGGACTATGAAGACATCATCTCACCTCTCTAAGCTTAATTTTTCTCATCTCTAACATGGGACCATAATAATACGACAAACCTACTGTATTAGGGTAGTTGTGAGGATTGAATGAGATAATGTAGGTGAAAATGTCAGTTACTATAAAATTCCATCTGCTAGGAGAGATGTGACCCTCATAGAATAATTCATACTAAAAGCAAAGGGAGGGGCAGTTAGATGGCTTAGTGGATAGAGCCAGGTCCACATACAGAAGGTCTTGGATTCAGATGTGACCTCAGACATTTCCTGGCTATGTGACCCTGGTCTAGTCACTTAACCCCAATTGCCTAACCTTGGAACTGACACTTAGTAGCAACTCTAAGACAGAAGTTAAGGGTTTAAAAAAAAAATCAATCCACAAATAAATAACTACTATGTGCCAGCCACTGTGAATACAAAGAAAAAAGAAAAAAAAGAAGTCCTGGCCTCAAGGAGATTACATTTCTACCCAAAGAAACAAGTTGCACCTATATAAGTAAATACAAGGGCACCAGAGGGGGGAAGGCACTAATAGCCTTTGGCAGGTGTTTGACAGGTGGCACTTGTGTTGAGCTAGCCGATTCTAAGACTAATGAATGGGCAGAACATTCCAGCAATGGGGACAGCAGGGAATGTCTTGGATTGGCAATAAATGGCAAGTAGTCTGGGAAGGTAGGTTGGAGCCAGACCTTGAAGGACCCTAAATGCTAAACAGCATTTTATTCTGGAGGCAAAAAGGAGCATTTGGAACTTTGAGCAAGGGAGTGACTGGGGTCAGGCTTGTGCTTCAAGAGTACCACTTTGGCAGCTGTGTGGAAAATAGATCTGAGAAGGGAGAGACCAGTGAAGAGGTCATTGCAGTAGTTCAGGATCTGGTACTGAAGGCAATGAACTAGGGCAGTAGTCATCTTAGTAGAAGGAGAAGATGAATTCAAGAGATTGTGGAGAGGGGCAGCTCGGTAGCACAGTGGATAGAAAGCCAACCTGGAGTTGGGAGGATTTGGGTTCAAATATGACCTGAGACACTTCTGAGCTGCATGACCCTGAGCAAATTGCCTAACCCCAGTTGCCTAGCCCTTACCACTCTTCTGTCTTTGAACCCATACACAGTATTGATTCTAAAATGGAAGGCAAGGGTTGAGAGAGAGAAAGAGAGAGACAGACAGAGACAGACAGAGACGGAGACAGAGACAGAGAGGAGAGAGAGAGAGAGAGAGAGAGAGAGAGAGAGAGAGAGAGAGAGAGAGAGAGAGATTGTGGAGGAGCATCTATAAGGACAAGCAGTGGATAGATGGTGGGCCAGGCATCAGGAAGACCTGATTTTCAAATGTGGCCTCAGATACTTTCTAGTTATATGACTTTGGAAAAGTCACTTAACCCTGTTGATCTTGGTTTTTTCATCTGTGGAAAGAAATGGAGAAGGAAATGGCAAACCACTCCAGTTATCTTTGCCAAGAAAACTCCAAATGGGGTCATGATGAGTCAGAAATGATTGAAAAACAACTAAAAACAACAAAAGCATCTCTAGGAATGATAGCTGAATTGCAGGGATATGGTTGGGGGTGAGGGAGGCAGATTGAGAGGTTCAGGATGAATCCAAGGTGGCCAACTTGGATTTCTGTGGAAGGATGGCTGGGGTTTGGGGGCAGGGAGGAGGAGGAGGAGGAGGAAGAAGATAATAAGTTCTCATTTGGACATGTTGAATTTGAGATGCTAATGAGACATCCTGTTCAAAATGTCCAATAAATAGTTGATATAGATTGGAGCTGTAGAGAGTCAAGGGCTTTCACATGTAGATCTGGGGATCATTTTTGTAGAAATGATAGTTGAAGCATGGCAGCTTTTGACATACTCCTCTTCTGCCTCTGTGTCCTGACTCCACATGTACCCCAAAATAAAGGTGCAGTAGCTCTGGGCCTTGAATCAGTAGGTTGGAGTTCAAATGTGGCTTTATACTTGCTGAGTGAACCTGGACAAGTCAACTTCTGCCTATTTCAGTTTTCTCAACTGTAAAATGAGGATAGTAATAACACCTACCTCCTAGGGCTGTTGTGAGAATCAAATGTAATATTTGTTAAGCACTCAGTATGCTGCATGGCATATAGTAGGTACTTAATAAATGACTGTTTCCAAAGCTCTGTTTTGGGCCTTATTCTGACCATTTGCTTCCTATCCTGACCTCAGGGGGTGGTGATATTGATGGTAATTAAGAAATGGTAATTAAATCCATGGGATCACTAATTGAAATAGATTATAGAGAGAAGAGAAGGGGAGTTTATGTCCAAGAATCAGACCAAAGACAACCTTGAGGGATATCCATCTACCTTTGAGGTCGAGCAGGAAACAGGCATCCAGAGGGGTCTAGGACAAATCTCTTCTACTAGAAAGGGAAGGGTTGCAATCTAGGAAGATTTCTTTGTGGAAGTGGCAACTGCCTTAGATTCTTTTTTTTTTAACTTATTCTTTCTTAGTAACAACTCTTAAGTCAGAAGGGCAAGGGCTAGACAAGTGAGGTTAAGTGACTTCTCCAGGGTCACAGGGCTAGGAAGTGTCTGAGGCTAGATTTGAACTCTGATTCTCCTGACTCTAGACCTGATTCTATCCATTTTGTCACCTAACTGCCCCACAACCACTCAAGGTCTTGAAGGAAAAAGTTTTCAAAAATGGGGTTTGTTCTAAGCTAAGTTGGGGAAATGAGAGAGGGTGAGGTGAAATGCAGGAATAGCAATTCCCATAGGAGGCTGCCTCACCATTACTTAAGAGGAGACACTTAAATATTTTCTGCATTGTAAAAGTGTGAAGAAGCTAAGGGTGCAGCCTCTGGTCTCAGCCTTGCTATACACTCTTCTTATGATCCTGGACAAATTATGTCAATTCTTTGAGCCTCAGTCTCCTCTGTAGAAAAAGGGTAACAATCCCCCCTCCTACTGCTTCTCTTCTTGGCCTGGTGGGAGGATGGAATGAGATAATAGCTGGGTGTGGTCCTTGGGGTGGTATGTAATATAGCTATCAAAAAGCTGGGGGAGGAGAGTAACCAGAATTATTTTATTTTCATCATTTCATGCTAAAAGATAGGGTTATTATAGCACTCTCAGTTTGCATATTTTAGCAGTAAATATCACAGGGTAGGTTTATGGCACAACACTAACACATGGGGAGACAGTATGTAGGGCAATGTGGTTGTCGAGTTTCTAGGTAGATTGTCTGGCTTTTATTTTTGTTTAACACTTTGAAGAACTGTCTTCATTTATTTCTAGAACAGTGATGTAATTGAGCTATAGTGGCAACAATGGTGGATTTAGTATCAGAAGACCTGGGTGAAAATCCTGGCTCTATCCTTTATTGCCTCAGTAACTTTGGATGAGTCACTAATGCCCTTTTCTAGCCTCAGTTTCCCTCTCTGTAAAATAAGGAAGACTGAGGAAGAGCTATCTGAATCTCTATCTGAACGTCTTGGATTCAAATATAGCCTTAGACTCTTTCCTAGCTGTGTGACCCTCGGCAAGTCACTTAACCCCCATTGCCTAGCCCTTACTGCTCTTCTGCCTTGGAACCAATCCTTTGTATTGCTTCCAAAATGGAAGGTAAGGGTTTAAAACAAATGTGCAGGATGAGTTAGATGAAATCCAGTCATCCCATGATAGGAGAGGAAAGAATTAATACATTGTGGTCCTGTATACTAGTTTAAAATTAAGTCAATGAGTCAGAAAATATTGAGTTAGTACTATTTTTGTTTAGGAGTAGGTGCTTGCCTACTATTTGTCAGGCACTGTGCTGAGCACTGGGGATGCAAGTAAGAAAAGGAAAGCGTCCCTGAACGCTAGTTTATAGTCTAATGCAAACAAATATATACAGAGCAAGCTATATGGATAGGATGAATGGGAAGTACTGGTATTTAATAGAAGGAAGGCACTAGAATTAAGAGGACTTGGGGAAGGCTTCCAGTAAAAGAAAGGATTTTACTTGGGACTTAAAGGAAGCCAGGTAGGTGAGCACGTGGAGTGGAGGGAGGAGAGTATTCCAGGCCTGTGACAATGCCCAGAGACTGGAGAGGGAATCTCTTGTTCATGGAACGGCCAGGAGGCCAGTGATGCTGGACAGAAAAATGCATGCCATGGAGTGTGGTATACAAAAGACAGGAGGTAGGAGAGGGCTAGTTATGAAGGGCTTTGAATGCCAGACAATTTTGTATTTGACCCTGAAGGCACTAGGGATCTTCTCTAGTTATACTGAGTAGAAGAATGATATGGTCACACTTGAACTTTGGCAGTCACTTTAGTGACTGAATGGAAGATGGATTGTAGTGGGGATGGACACGAGGCGGGCAGATCCAGTAGTATTGCAATAGTCCAGGTGTGATAAGGGGCTGCATTAGAGTTGTTATTTCTAGTGTCAGAGTCGGTGTTGGAGGAGAGAGGAGGACGGATTTGAGAGGCGATGTGAAGGTGAAGACGACAGGTCTTGGTAACAGCTTGGAAATGGGAGGCAAGTGTAGATAGTCTAGTTAGTCTGGGGATGGGGTGGAGTCCAGGGGGACCCTCGGGTCATGGGCCTGGGAGAATGAGGAGATGGTGATGCCTTTGATAATAATAGAGAAAGTAGGAGGTAGGGGGAGTTTAGAGGGAAAGATAATGAGTTCAGTTTTGGACATGTTGAGTTGAAGACATTTACTAGCCATATAGATGTCTGAAAGACAGTTGAAGATTCAAGACTGCAGGTCAGCAAAGAGCCTGGGCAGGAGAGATAGATTTAAGATCATCAGCATAGAGAGGGTAATTAAATCCATGGGAGCTGATGAGGTCCCCAAGTGAAGTACTCTAGAGGGAGAAGAGGAGAGGGCCCAGGGCAGAACCCTGTTAATTCAGCCAAAATGGCCTGTGGTTCCTCGTGCCCCATATTCCACCTTTCATCTTTGTGTTTTTGCACTGACTGTCTGCCATGTTTGGAATGCATTCCCTTCTTGCCTCCATTTCTCAGAATCCCTGGTTTCCTTCAAAGCTGAGCTTAAAACAGCCCCCCACCCCACCCCATTTCTTGGTCCTTCCAACAGTGAATCATGTATTAATTGTTTCCTTTGTAGATACTTGTTGTTTCTTAGATAATAAGCTCGTTGAGGGGAGGGACTGTATCATTTTTGTCCTTGTATCTTCATTGTCTAGCACATTACCTGGCACATAGTAGGCACTTAATGTTTTTTTTTTTTAGACCTTTACCTTCTGTTTTAGAATCCACCATAAGTATTGGTTCCAAGGCAGAAGAGCAGTAAAGGCTAGGCAATTAGGGGTTAAGTGACTTGCCCAGGGTCACAGGGCTAGGAAGTATCTCAGACCAACACCACAGGACCTCCTGTCTTTAGGCATGGCTCTCTATCTGCTGAGCCACCAAGTTGCCCAAATAAATGCTTATTGATTGATTGAGGCAGAATTTGAACCTAAATCTCCCAACTCTAAATCTAACTAGGAGAATGTGCTCCTGAAATGCCTTAGAGAGGAATTATTCTTTGGTCCTTGCAACCTAATTTTGAAAGCCTAGATAAGTACCCACGCTTTTGTGTGTTTGAGCCTGAAGCTACCTCCGGTTCTCCTGTGGTTTTGCCTTGCTAGTGCTTCTGATGTTAATGCCATACAAGGGCCTGTTTGACTCCACACTGGGGCCAAGTGGAAGATCTACCGGATGCTGTCCTTTAAATGCCTCCTGTCTCTTTCACTTTTCTTTTTAATTTGATGAGACTTCACAAGATTGTTTTTTCCTCCCTACTAGGCTTCCTTCTCATAGAGCTATCCCATTCTTCCAGAGGCTGGAAAGTATAATCTGGTCTGCTGGTCCTTTCACTTTCTGAACCCCTTAGACCTCTTGACAATTCAGCATCATTCAGATGAACAATCTTCTTTCAGACATTGGATGAAGGAAGCTGAAATAAAAGTAGAGGGAGACCAAAAGACAGCCTTGGCTTCTCCCTTCCCAGAAGTCTGTGCTGTTGGTTTTATTGAACTTTATCTAATACCTCCCTATCCCCTTAAAACAATAGAAATTGAAAAATGCCAACCTCTGTTCAATAAAGACAGAGCTCTTTAAAAAAAAAGACTGTTTGCCTCATGCTGGTTTAGGACTCTAAAATGTATGAGCCGGGACCAGGAGTAGTGCTAGAGTCAGCTCTTGCTTCTGCTGATTGTTAAATTTCTAATGTGAGCATTTATACCTCAGAAATTGGCAGATGCTCCAAGTCAAAGCTTGATTTATTGTTTTGTTGAAAATAATAGAGAAAATGTTAATAGTAATAATAATGATAGCTAACATTTATTTAGTGCTTATTGTGTGCTAAATGCTTTACAATTATTTTCATTTGATTGTTAAAGGTAAAAATGTGTCCTGTCTACATTTTCCTTCTAGAGATCTTGTTATTAAACATTTGCCAGCACATTACTGTTTGAGGTAGACATTAGAATGTAGAATGTTAGAGCTTAAGATGTCAGAGCTGGAAGAAACTGTAGGGATCAGCTACTTAGCCCAGCCCCCACGTTTTACAGAGGAGGATACTGAAGACTTGAGAGAAAGTGACCTGCCTGGTTACTGGTTAGTGGGGTAGCTAGGTAGCCCAGTGGTTAGAACTCTGGGTCTGAGTTCAAATTTGGCCTCAGACACTGGCTGTGTGACCCTGGATAAATCATTTAATCCTGTTTGCCTCAATTTTGTCATCTGTAAAATGAGCTGGAGAAGGAAATGGCAAATCACCCCTGTACCTTCACCAAGAAAACCCCAAATGGGGTCATGAAGAGCCAGACACAGTTCGGCAACAACAACATTTGAAGATGATACAAGATTTTATTTTTTTGTTGGTGGTGTTGAATGCTTATGTATTTCCTACACACAAGAAACAAGTATGTAACAATAAAAAACCTTAAACAAAAAGTAGCAGTATCATAACTTGTTACTGAGACTGAGGCTGAAATTTGCATGAAGCAATCTACAGGACTATTAAATAGTTATTTTTGCACTGTCTAAACAGTTCCCATCAGGTCTATGTTTTCTGGTAAGCCATGCCAGTAGTTGGGCTCTTTCTCCTGCTGGTGCTCATCTTCCCTGGTAGAGAAACTGTCTACCAGAGAACAGTGAATTAGGGAGCCAGGAGTTCTAATCTTCCAAGCTCTCTAAGCCTGTCTTCATGAGAGAAGACAGATGTAGATTTATACACATAAATTAAAAATGCATCTAACAATAGCACTACAAAACAGAAATGACTCTACCTAATTCAGTATAAGATCTCATTTTAATGTTTTCCTTTCCATTATTTTCTCATGTTGGTTTGATGAAGTTGCCAATATCCTGACTGACTTTTGGTTCCTGATGAATTGAGGGTTATTGTATTATCCTGGGTTATTGTATCATATTGAGGATATTATATTAACTTTTGACCCCCTCAAGGCTATATTTCCTCATCTGTAAAATTATGATGTCTGCTCCCTCAGTTCTCCTACCCTAAGAATTTATGATTTTGTGACTCTTAGACCTCAGTCAACAATTATGAAGTGCTTACTATGTGCCAGGTATAGTGCTAAGCCCTAGAGGTACAAAGAAAGACAAAAACATGATCCCTGCCCTCAAGGAGCTAACATTCTTTTTTTTTCTTTTTAAAAAATTCTTTTTATTTATTCTATTAAATATTTCCCTGTTAAATGTAAAAATAATAACAATTTTAAAAATTAAGTTCCAAGTTCTCTCCTTCCCTCCCACCATCCCGCCTCCTTGAGAAGGTAAGAAATTTGATTTGGGTTATACATGTATTGTCATGCAAAACATATTTCCATGTTATTCACTGTGGTAAGAGAATATTCATATAAAACAAAAAACCCCAGATAAAAATCCAAATAAACTAAAGTAAAAAATAGTATGCTTTGATCTGCATTCCAGCTCCAACCGTTCTTTTTCTTAGAAGTGATAGCATTCTTCGTCACAAGTCCTTTAGAGTTGTTCTGGGTCATTGCACTGCTGAGAGTAGCTAAGTCTATCACAGTAGATCATTCCACAATATTGCTATTAACCATGTGCAATGTTCTCCTTGTTTTGCCTATTTCACTCTGCATCAGTTCATGTAGATCTTTCCAGCTCTTTCTGAAATCATCTTGTTTATCATTTCCATCACCAGCATATACCACAATTTGTTCAGCCATTCCCTAATGGATGGACATCCCCCTAATTTCCATTTCTTTGCCACCACAGGCGCTCTCATTCTAATGGGGAGAGACAATATACATAATCTGGGAATTATGTTTGGAGATAATAGTTGAATCCATGGGAATGGATGAAATCACCAGAAAAGACAGAATAGGGGGAAAAGAGAAGAGGACTAAAACATTTATGCAAAAAGCTATGTATGTAAAAGATCTATATAATGTAAATGAAAGGTAATATTAGAGGAAAGGGACTAGGAGAGGGCTGAGGATAGTTGGGGACAGGAAGAATGGGGAAAAGCTTCTTTTAGAATTTGAGATTTAATCTGAATCTTGAAAGAAGTGAGGGAATCTAGGAGTTGGTGATCAAGAAGGAGAGCATTCCAGTCACAGGAGACTGCTAGTGCAATTGTAGAGAGTAGGGACATGGAATGTTGGGTATGAGGATCAGTAGAAAATAGTCCACCCTAGCTGGATCCTAGAGTTCATAAAAGAAGACAGTGTAAGAATTCTGGAAAACTAGGAAGGGGCCAGGTTATGAAGGTTTTTAAATGCCAAACAGAGAATTTTAGGTTTGATCCTAGAGGTCATAGGGAGCCACTGGAGTTTATTGAGTAGAAGTGTGAAATGGTCAGACCTAAGCTTTAGGAGATCCGTTTGAGATCTACCTGAAGGATGGCCTGGAAGGGTGAGAAACTTGAGGCAAGCAGACCTACCAACAGGCTATTATTGTAAGAGCTTAAACAGGAAATGATGAGGGGAGCCTCCACTAGGGTGATATCAGGGTCAAAAGAGAGAAGGGGGCAGAGATCTATATTTGTGTCTTTATTTCTCTCTGGTGAGAGATGCCATGAAGATAGAAATGACAGCACTTGACAACTGATTGGATATGGACATTAAGGGAAAAATAGAGGATGACATTTAGGTTGTGAGCCTTGGTAACTGGGAGGATAGTGGGACCCTCAACACTAATAGGAAAGTTAGGAAAAGGGGAAGGTTAGGGAAAGGGGAATGATAGAGAATTAATTCAGTTCTGTAGATGTTTAAGTTAAAGATGCCTTTGGGATGTTTAGTTCAAGACAGGCAATTAAAAATGAGGGCTATGTTGTGAGGTAAACATGACAAGCTTTGAGAGTGATTTGGGCATGTGGATGAGTGCAACTTAAGAGTTAAGGATATGGGGCAGCTAGGTTGCTCAGTGGATAGGGAGCCAGTACTGGAGTCAGGAGGTCAAATCTAGATTCACACACTTCCTGGCTGTGTGACCTTGGGCAAGTCACTTGACCCCATTTGCTTGGCCCTTTACTACTCTTTTGCCTGGGAACTAATACATAGTATTGATTCTAAGATGGAAGGTAAGGATTAAAAAAAAAAGAGTCAAAGTTTACATTGAGGTAACTAAGGGAATGTTGGTGTCATCAACAGTAATAAGGAAGGTAAGAAGAGAAGGTTTGGGTAAAAAGATAATGAGTCCTGTTTTTAATGTGCTGAATTTGAGATGCCTAGAGGACATCCAATTCAAGATGTCCAAGAGACAGTTGATGGTCTAGAACTAGACCATCTCTCAGGAGAGAGAGATTAGGGCTAGATATATAATCCTGGGAATCATGTATGGAGATACTAGTTGAATCCATGGAAATTGATGAGATCACCAAAAGAGATATATAGAGGGAAAAGAGAAGAGGACCTAAGATAAAGGAGCTTTGGGAAACAAATCCAAGGGTTTTTTGGTTCTATGCTCAATGGATATCTAGCAAACAAGATTGAAGAGTGGTAAGACAAATAGGAGCAGGAGCAAGAGAGCAGTGCTGTGAAAACCCAGAGGAGAAAGTACCAAGTAGGAGAGGGTGATAATTTCAAAGGGGAAGAATGAACACAGAAAATGTCATTAGATTTGGCCTTAGTTCACTGGTAACTTTGGACATCGGTCTAATGATGAGGTTCCTACTATAGACCATTTTCTCAAGGATATTAGCCAAGAAGAGAATAAAGATAGAGAATAATACTTAATGGAAATGTTCTGAGGTCTTCTCCCCAAAAACGTGTCAAAAACCGAACTCATCTTTCCTCCTCATCAAAAGCTCCTCTTCCAAATCCCACATTCTATCCACAGAGCAACCTATCCTTTTCAGAAAGAGATCATTCCTCTCTCACCCATCAGGGACATTTCAGTTCCCAGTGTCTGAATCACTTGTGGTTGAATCTTCCTTTTCCTTTGCTGATCTCATCAGAAATTCATAAGTATAATTTTCTGAAAGATACCCTCCCCCACCATGCTCTTACAGACTTTCCTCTAGGGAAAAACTCTTCTCCCTTTTCCATCTCTTTAGTCTTTCAGGGAAGGTGAAATTGCTTCTGTGTAGTGATTCTGATGTCCATCTGATTTCCTGTCTAGGAATATTAAATCTAGAAAGAACTAAGGACTCATTGCTTATGCGGTATTGATCCCTGGATGAAATTGATCTGATTCTTAGTTATAAAAATTCCATTACCTCCTGGCGATTGTTCTTGGGGGGGGGGTGTAGGATTAGGCCATTTGTATTTCGGATAGGAGAACCCTGCAGAGAGTCATCTGGACCTATAAGATCCCTTGAGATTGAAGCTGGGACTAAGACTGGGAGAAAAAAAAAATCTCCCCCTTTTTAGTTTAAGCCAATACTTTAGAAGCAAATAGGTAAGTGAAAAAAGTGAGTGAATGTGAAAATCTGAGTAGGAATGGGATTGCTGAAATATTCAGCTATTCAGATAGTTGGGTCTGGTTGTTCATAATAGATCACATGGTATAATGGAAAGTGTCTTGGACTTGGAGTCTGAGAGGCTTGAGTTTGAATCTTGCCTCTGACACTTACTAGCTGTGTTGTCATGGGGAAGTCTTCTCAGGGCCCAAGTCCCCTCATCTGTCAAATGGGAATAATGATATCCATGGTGGAAAAGGCAGGTTGTGGGATAAAGAACAGTCAGGAACACTTGGGTTCAATCTGTGACATGAGTCAAGTTAGTGACTCAGGCATCTCTTGTAAGACTAATCTCAAAGAGGGTGCTGATTTGCATGGCTTTATTGTACTAATAAAATCAAAGTATTCAGGGAGAAAAAATACTTGTAATAATTGACCTCACTGAGTTTTTGTGAAGATCAAATGAGATAATGTATGGAAAGCCTATTGAGAACCTTAAAGGGCTATGCAAATAATAAATACAAATAAATTTTGGAAATCAGAGAACTTTATTTTTGGCCTTTATATCCTCAGTGCTCAATATACTGAAGATGCTTGTAAAAAGATTTTTTGGAATTGAATTGGAATAGCAGTGCTTCTCATGGTGAGACTGGGAGTTGGTGGTAGAAAGCCTGCTTACCTGCCACAGAATTAAAAGTGGTTCATAGACTACCCAATGGAGAAGGGACGTTAGATTAGGGAATGCTAGATTTGAAAGGAGTCTTAGCACCTAGATGGGTGGTTAAAGCTGGAAGGACTTTGGAACATTGAATGTTAGACTTGGAAGGGATCTTCTTTTTTTAAAAAATTATATTTTAGAGGCAGCTAGGTAGCACAGTGGATAGTGTGCCAGGTCTGGAGTTGGGAGGACCTGGGTTCAGATATGACCTCAGACGTTTCCTAGCTCTGTGATCTTGGGCAAATCACTTAACCCAGATTGCCAAGGCTTTGCTGGTCTTCTAACTTAGAACTGTTACTAAGATGAGTTATGGATGAAAAAGAAATCATTTATATTTTTTCAGTTGGCAAAAATCTCTCTTCTTATCTTCTCATCTGAACCCTTTTTCCTTCTCCCCTCACTTGATAACTGAACCCTAGAAGGGAATCTTAAACCATGGAATATTATACCTGGGAGGGACCTTTAAATGTTATGCTATGGAGATAACTTGCCCAGAGTCATAGAGTTCTGAGGATTTTGGACTCCTTTACCCCCTGCTCAGGATAATACATCTTATATTCTGTTTTTATCATTCTATTACTCACTGTTGCAAGAGGGCCCAGATATGTACAGGTTGTACATGGTGCATAATGAGAAATTAATTGTACAGCCTTTCCTCTTCCACCAGATGAGAGACAACTTAGAGCTTGCTATGAAAACATCTTGTATGACAGTTTTATGGTTTATCCCTTAAGAAGCCCTTAAGGTGGGGGTAGGTAATGGTGCCAAAGGTCCTGTCTGACTGCCTGGCATTGTTCCAGTTTTCCTGTCTCCATTCTGATCTGATACAAGGGGCCTGAATTTGGCTGTTAACATATTAACCTTCTCTACTACTAATAAACCTTTTAAATGATTACAGATAAATGATGAACCATGCTGATTCTTTATAGTCAGCTATACAGGCATCAGGAACTTCCCCATGTTTCCAAATATCTTCTTCACTGAATTTAGGCACCTTCATTTCTCCTTACCTCTCTTACATGGCTTGAAATTGCCCTAATTAGATTAGATCTTTTCAGTTTAGAAATTAAACGTAGATAACTTTAATAATTCATAGGTGTTACTAGGATAACCGAGAAACTAGTTTCCTCCCATCAGATGGATTAGCTGATTGAGTTTAGCTCAATGACTGCTGATTTCATACAATTAACTCCCACAAAACAGAACCCTTACTTTTTGGGGACTGCTTGGTGGCTCGGTGGATAGAGAGCCAGACCTGGAGCCATGAGATCCTGAGTCCAAATCTGGCCTCAGACACTTGCTACCTGTGTGACCCTGTAGTCCCAGGTAGCAAGTGTAGGGGGTTAAGTGACTTGCCCAGGGTCACAAAGCTAGCAAGTATCTGAGGCCAGAATAACTCCAAGGCAGAAGAGTGGTAAGAGTTAGACAATGGGGGTCAAGTGACTTGCCTTGGGTCACATAGCTAGGAAGTATTTGAGGCTCAATTCAAACCCAGAACCTACCATCTCCAGGCTTGGCTCTCTATCCACTGTACCACCTAGGTGCCCTTTATATAGTTTTTTTGGAGTAGTTTTGAAATTACTTTTGAAATCAAGTACAGGAAGAAATAGCAATAATAGCTTACATGTTAATGATGCTTTACAGTTGCAGAATATTTTCTCCTCAGCGAGTCTGAGGCAGAAAATATTGAAAAAAAATGTAAAAGACTGTAACGTAAGCATTATTTACCCCATGTTGTAGATAGAGGAATTGAGACTCAGAGTTGAAGTGATTTGTTTTAGGTTTTGGGGATGCAGCTGGGGACACATTGGAGAAGAGGCTAATTGGCAAGTTAGATATATTGCCTTTTACCACGGCTTCAGAGAGCCACTGGAATTCTATAGTAATACTCAATAATAGCTTATATTTAAACAGCCCTTTATAAATATAATTAAATAGCTCCTCTTGCCACTCCCATTGCCACCACCTTAGTTCAGGCATCATCATCTCTTTTGAACCTTAAAAAATAAAAGAGAGATTCATAAATGAATTTATTTTTTCATCACATATTTATATCACATCATTTCTGGACATATCCTTCCAGGAACTGAACATTCCCTTGTAACAAAGGAAAATAGTTATATAAATGCTATCTCAGAGAACACAGAAAACAATAAGTTCTTTTGTAATTTTCTTTTTAGTTGTTGTTGTTCAGTTGTTCCAGACTATTTGTGACAGCATTTGGAGTTTTTCTTAACAGTGATACTGGAATGGTTTGCCATTTCCTTCTCCAGCTGATTTTTAAAATGGGGAAACTGAGACAAACAGGCTTAAGTGACTTGCCCAAGGTCACCCAGATAGGATGTGTCTGAGGTCAGATTTGAACTCAGGAAGATATCTTCCTAATTTCCAGTGTAGCACTCTATCTACTCTACTACCTATCTGCTTAGAAGAGGAAGGTATGTTTTCATGATCTGTTCTCTGGGACCCAAATTAGTTAATATAGTTAGCATTCTTCTTCCTTCCCTCCCCCTCAACCCCCTTACAATGATTGGCCACTGTTCACCTGATTCAGCTGATTTCACTCTTTATCTATTCATATGGAATGACTCTCATTTCTCTGAATCATCTTTTCCTTCTCAATAATCTTATTTTTTATTTGTGCTTTTTGTTTTTAATTACATTCCTTTTGGCTTGTATCTCTCCATACCTTTGACAAGTCTCCCCTTGTCAAAGATTAAAAAAGAAAGAAAAAAATTCAGCAAAAGCAACCAGCACATGGACTGGTATCTGAGAGCATCTACAACATTCCACACTCCTCAGGTCTCCCTTCCGAAAGGCCATGATAATATTCATGTCCCACTGTTTGTTCAGTCACTTCCCAATCATCAGGGGTTCGTTAGTTCTAATTACTTGCTGCTACAAAAAGTCTCCTGAATTCTTGTATTATGTTCCTAACTGGTAATAACATCCCTTCCCTCTATCCATCCTTTGGACAGCTGCCCAGATAGATTTTCTTAACATACTAACATTTCAATGACTTCTTACTGCTCATTGAATCAAATTTAAACTCTTTTAACCCTGGTATTTAAGGCCTTTGGTGATGTAGTTACAACCTTCCAGTGGAGCCTTATCTCATACTTTTCCCCACCCCCACTTATCTGCTCTGTGCTCTCTAGTCTCAATTTTTATTCTGCTTTACTCCTTTTGCCTTGATCACTCTTGTCTCTGAGTCTCTGTTCATGCTGTTCCCTGGCTTTGGAATAGCCTATTCCTTGCTGTCCAGACTCCCTGGACATTTCTGACTTTTGAAGTTCCTCCTTTCTTGCCTTCAAGGACTAACTCAGAAATGACTCCATGACACTTCTCAGACATCCATTTGGGCATGGTAGTTGTGGGACATGATCTCTGTCTCCTCATAGTTCTTAAATCATTGTGCCTGACCCCTTTGTCCCTTCACGTTCTACCTTCTATTAGCTGTGTGTGTGTGTGTGTGTGTGTGTGAGAGAGAGAGACAGACAGACAGAGAGAGAGAGACAGAGACAGAGACAGAGACAGAAAGACAGACACAGAGACAGAGAGACAGAGACAGACACAGACACAGAGACAGAGACAGACAGACAGAGAGACAGACAGTCAGAGAGAGTCAGAGTCAGAGACAGAAAGACAGAGAGAGACAGAGACAGAGAGACACAGAGACAGAGAGACAGAAAGACAGAGACAGAGAGAGAGAGAGGCAGAGACAGAGACAACAGACAGACAGACAGAGAGAGGCAGAGACAGAGAGAGAGAGACAGAGACAGAGACAGAGAGAGAGAGAGAGAGAGAGAGAGAGAGAGAGAGAGAGATTCCAATTAGATGGTGAGCTCTTCAGGACAGGAACAAAATCATTTCTCATTTCTTTTTTTTTTAATTCTCAGCAGTCAGAATGAGACAGAGTAGACTTTTAATTTGTATTCATTGACTTGAATTCACAATTACCTTGTGAGTTGGAAGCTCAGGGTATGAGCAGAATTATTACCATAATCCTTCATACTTACATGCTAATTATATATACACATACATGCTAATTTTTCAGTTTACAAAGAGTCTTCCTATATAGGTGTTAGAGATAGAGAATGGGACAGGGAGTAAAGAAGATCTGAGTTCAAATCCTGCCTTGACTGCCTAGTTTATTTACCAGCTCTGTGAGCCTGGGCACCACTTAGCCTCTGTTTGCCTCAGTTTCCTTATCTGTAAAAATGGAGAAAATAATAGCATCTATCTCAGAGTTGTTGTAAGGTTCAAATGAGATAACATTTGCAAATTGCTTTGCAAACCCTAAAGTGACATATACATATTGTTGTTATTGTTATTATATCCTGCAACCACACAATGTCAAAATTTGAAGGGACTTTAGGGATTATCTAATCTAAATTCCTCATTTTACATGTGAAAAAACTGAGGCTCAGAGAGGTTTGGGTAATTCCTCAGAGTCAGAGAGCTAGTGAATGGCAAGAATCAGACTCAAACCCAGGTTCTGTGACTGTTCTTTGCACTAAATCACCTTGTTTAAGAGAACAGTTAAGTAGTACAATGGATTGAGTGCCCAGCCTGGAGTCTAAGAAAACTTACCTTCCTGAGTTCAAATCTGACTTCAGAAATTTACTAGCTGTAGGACTCTAGTCAAGTCACTGCCTCCATTTCCTTATCTGAAAAATAAGCTGGAGAAAGAAATGGCAAACCACTCCAATGTCTTTGCCAAGAAAACTCCAAATAGGATCCCAATTGAAAAATGACTGAACAACCAAAACTTGGATAAGGTAAGGAGTATAAGTATTATACAGAGTAATATTGACAAAGTACTTTGCATCCGTTTTATATATATATATATATATATATATATATGTATATAAAGTTCTATATAAAGGCTAGTTATCATTATTGACTATTATTAGTGACTTGCCTTCTGTAACACAACCAGTAAGTGTCAAGTGTAGGATTTGAATCTAGTTTTCACCCAAGTACTGGCAGACCTTTAGCGTGACATATGTGGTTAGGTATGAGTCTGACTCTAAAAAAAATTTGCATTCTTGTCATGGAATTAATTCCAAGACAGAAGAATAATATAGGCTGGACAATTAGGTGTTAAAATGACTTGACCAGAGTCACAGAGCTGGAAAGTGTCTGAGGTCAGATTGGAACCCAGGACCTTCTGATGCCAGATCTGACACTATCTACAGGGC
This sequence comes from Monodelphis domestica, assembly GCF_027887165.1. NCBI lineage: Eukaryota > Metazoa > Chordata > Mammalia > Didelphimorphia > Didelphidae > Monodelphis > Monodelphis domestica. The sequence goes on from NC_077230.1 coordinate 340,129,166, forward strand.
TACCTAGCTACCCCTCTGCCATGGTTCTGATGCCTGACTTTTTCACTTAGTGCCTGCAGTCTGAAGGAGTCCAATTTGTGCAGATTTCATGGTTAACAACTCTCGTGTTAGATTAAGATTCACAGTATGAGGCAATTCAAAGTAGACCTTCATGGAGGATCACATACATCATTTCTCTCATTTTACAGATGAAGAAACTGAGGGATAGAAAAAATAAGGGACTTACCCAAGGGCCCACATTAAAAGGGAGGGAATAAGCTATTTCTGTAGAGTCTGTTATGTACCAGGCAGTGTACTAAGTGCTTTACAAATCTTATTTGATCCTCACAACAACTCTGTGAGGGAGGTGCTATTATTATCCCCATTTTACAGGTTAAGAAACCAAGACATATAAAGGTAAAATAGCATGCCCAGGTTTATAAGGCTAATAAGAACCTGAGGCAGAATTTCAGCTCAACTCTTCCTCTCCTTCCTAGTTGAAATAACATGTAAAGTACTATGTAAATGCATGCTATTATTATTATTATTTAGGGCTTTTACAAAACCAAGAATTGACTTTTCTACCCTCTCTTCTCTCCTCTGTGACTTCTCTCATAGAGGCAGGTCCACATTTTGGCTCCAGGGCTAATCCTTCACTGATGTTTCCAAAGCAGAATTTTTAAGTTCAAAATTAAACTGGGTCTTCTCCTGGGACTTTCTTTCTTGAAAGAAGAAAAAAGGCTGAGTTTGATGAATAATTGATTAATTCATTTGGGAGCATTTGTTCCTGTTCAGATATTCGATGGGCACTGACTAGGTGCTTGGCACTGTGGGGGAACAAGGAGACAAAGAATCATAAAATTTCTGAGGTGGAAGGAGGTAATCAAAGGTAATCTTTATTTCCTCCCGTCCCTAATGCACAGTTCTCTCTACAATAACTCAGACAGATAAACATTCAGCTTGTGCTTGAAGATGTCCAATGATGGAGAGCTTGCTATATTATGAGATATGATTGAATATTCATTGTTAGATAATTCTTCCTTATTTTGAGCTAGAATTGAGCATTCTTCCTTCCCTTATTCTTCTTAGTTCTATGCTTGGGGTCAAATGTTGTCATAGTTGTTCATTGTTTCAGTTGTGTCCAACTCTTCATTATCCCATTTGGGGTTTTCTTGGCAGAGATACTGGAATGGTTTTTTATTTCCTTCTCCAGTTTATTTTGCATATGAGGAAACTGAGGTCAACAGGGTTAGGTGACTTGCCCAGGGTCACACAGTTGTTGTCTGAGGCCAGATTTGAACTCATGAAGATGAGTCTTCCTGACTTCAGGATTAGCACTCTATCCATTGTACCACCTAACTGCCCTTTGAAGCCAAATAGCACAGATCTAATTCCTTTCCCCTAATGGACTTAGTGATAAAAACACCAGATTTGGTGTAAGAATATCTGAGTTTGAATCTTGGCTATGTCATTACTTAGTAATACATTATTTTGCATCTTTGAGCTTTGGTTTCTTCCTCTGCAAAATGAGGATGTACTGTCTACTTCAAAGGGTTTTTGTGAGAATCCAGTTAAATCATATATTTAAAGAATTATACAAATCTAAACTACTATTAATGACAATGCTACTACTAATGCTGATGATAGACCATCTATTTGAAGGTCACTCACAATTATGGGTTAACACTTAATAAAAATTTCCATAAGACAATCCAAGGCAAGAGTGACTGATATAAATGTTACATGGTGTAGGAAAGCTGAGGACTTCTGAGAATCCTGAGGGACGGAATGTTTAGGAAGAGATTCCTGAAGGAGGAGATTCTGTAGGATTTGGAGATGTAGAAAAGGGAAAGAAGGCATTTCAGGCTTTGTGGATGAGTACCGAAAGCTAAATTCACTATATCCTGAATTTTACATTCTCTGTAGGCATCAGAGTAAGTCAGAATCATAAATTGGAATACAGAAGGATCCATTGCCTTCACTTGGCATATGAGGAAACTAAGATCTCCCATCTTTAGGCCTGGTTCTCAATCCACTGAGCCACCTAGCTTTGCCCCCTATAGAAGTGATTTTTATAGAAATTGATTTGTTATTCTAGAGAGCACAGCAATATTTGATTACATTCATGTACCACAGTTTGCTTAGTTAATCCTCTATTGATGTAACTTGCTATTTATTACTGTGTTGTTATTTTGTGCAAGATGTTAAATTGTCTAAATCACAGTCCGTTCCAACACATCCATCTTTAGCTTCCAGTACTTTCCAACACTATATCTAGCCTGATTTTGTTGTTGTTGAAGTCATTTTACAGTTGTGTCCAACTTTCGTGATCCCATTTGGGGTTTTCTCAGCAAAGATACTGGAGTGGTTTGCCTCTCTCCTTTTCCAGCTTGTTTTACAGATGAGAAATCGAGGCAAAGTGCCTTAAGTAAGTATTTGAGGCTAGACTTGAACTCAGGTTTTCCTACTATAGGCCTATAGGTCAATCCACTGTGCCACCCAGATGCTGCCCCCTAGCCTGGCCACTTAACTTAATTTCCCCATGCTTGCTCTAATTGAAAATATTTGAGAATTTATTTTGGTCCAATCCTTACCACTGGACTTTGGGATCTTGATTCAAGTCTTAGGGTGCTGCTACTAATTCTCTATGTGACCTAATCTTTTGCTTTTGCATTTCCATCATTTACAAATATATGTCTTTCATCTCCCCACCCTAGTAATCCATCTTTTATAGGAAAGAATAAAAAGAAAGAAGAGGGGGTAGAATAGTTTAGGAAAAGTAATTAATCTGTCAGTTAGTGTGGCAGCATTTGCAATTTTTCCTGCTGTGGATACTGTTTCTATAACCATGGAAGGGAGGGAGGTACACTTTTGTGTGCCATTCTTTCTACTCTTGTCATTGTAAACATCGTTTCCTTAGTTCTGCTTACTCACTTCTCATGGATGCAGAAGCCTTCTTTTCATTTATGCATGCTACATTCCTTCTTTCTTCCATGACATTCATCTGTGATAGTGTGTTTAGCTCTTCCCCAATTGATGGGGAATGCTGCCTTTTTTTCCCTAGTTCTTTGATACCAAAAAAGGATCCTACTTTGTTAGTATATTTTGGTGTTTAGGGGACTTTTCTGTTTTACCTCCTTGAGGTGGAATCTTTGGGCCACAGAGTGGAAGTACCTTCATCACTTTTTAACCATGATTCCAAGCTGTTTTCCAGAATAATTGGACCTCATACTTCACATCTCCAGCAATGGCGTATTAGTGTGTAGCCAAGGATTTTTAGGAACCCAAATAGCAAAGTCCCTATTCTTCTCTCTAGGATTTCTTCAGTGGGTGAGGGGAAGGAATTCTTTGTCTGAGACTTCTCCGAGTGTGTCTTCTTCATCCGGGTTTCTGGGCCCCTGCCAAGCCCTTTGATATTCACAGCCTGCATGTCCACAATAGCTGGGGTGTTCTCATGGAAATTCTGTCTGGGGATTTAGATGGTAATGAGGGGCTTGCGGGCTCCTGAGGGGAAGGGGCAGCTCTGGCCCCCAGCATCTAATTTCCTAAGAAGTTGGAAATAACTGAATTTCTTGCCTCTTGGTGGCCAGAACCCTGACCTGGGGCAGTTAATCCCAGACTGCTCTGTGTGTCCTGCCCTTTGTTGGAAAAGTCTGCTACCTTCTGCCTCCAGCCTGGCTGCAGGGTCGGCTGCAGCTGTTGTCCTGTGACCTCCTTTGCACCAATTAATTTAATGCTAATGTGCAGCTTGTAAAGAAACCTTGGAAATAATTGGTTGTGGGCCTGTACTTTGGTCTAGGGTCCCAGGCACAGAACTTCTCTGGATTTTGAGTGTGTAGACTTGTTCCTTTCTGATATCACTGAAGCACTAATCATCAGGACCAGCAGAGAGGTTTGTAGACAGACACACAGGAAGGGCAGCCAAGAATGGTGGAAATAATTGTTCCCATCTTAGTTCCTCTTTCTGAATCGTTTTACAGCTTATTTCTTTCTAACAACAGTCTTCTGAAGTATGCAGTATGGCTTCTCATGACCCCTATTTTGCAGAAATAAGGAAAGTGACTTGCCCAAGGTCATACACTTAGAGCCAAGATGGATCTGAACAGAAGCCTTCTGACTCCAGGCCCAGTGTTCTTTCTGAAACATAAACCAGGCTACTTTCAGTGTAGTCTGGAAGTCAGGAGAACCAGTTTTGAGACCTGGCTTGGCCATTTACTAGCTGTTCCAAAACAATTGACCCTTCTGAGCCTCTTTTTTCTCCAAAATCTATAAAATGGGAATAGGAATCCTTGGCTGATCTCCATCCCAGGGCTGTTGGAAGAGGAATCCTTTGTATATTGTAAATTGCTATATGGAAACCATGCTATTTTTAGTATTGGTATTGCTACCACAACCATCATAAGGTTTTGGTGTGATCCTTCTCAACTAAAAACAACACCAAATATTTATGCCTCAGACACTTGTAGCTCTATGATCCTGGGCAAGTCACATTTTACTCCATAAAATGATCTGGAGAAAGAAAGAGCAAACCACTCCAGTATCTCTGCTAAGAAAACCCCAAATGGGCATCATGAAAAGTCGGACACAATCGACAGAGAAAACAACAAAGATTGGCTTTGGATTTTGCAAAGTGCTTTTATGTGAGATGGCCAGGGCAGATTTTACTATTCATATTTGTCAGAGGAGGAACTGGTGGCCCACAGTGAACCAGGTTCTTGTCCAAGGTCACTAAAGAAGTACTGGCATTAGCTGTGACCAGAACCACAGGTGTCTTACTTCCCCATCCAGGGCAGTTATCACACTGTTTTTCAAGTTGTGAAATAACCATCAAAAGGTGAAAATGTAATTGTTTTCAGCTTAGGAAATTTACTAATTAAACATACCCTGGAAATATTTTTTTTAAATTCACTCTCCTCTGAGTCGTTTAATTTCAAAATTCTGAGGATAAGAGCTTTATTTCTTTAAAAAGAGGTTTATTTCTTTGGAATAAACACTGGACTAGGAGTGGGATGGGACAAAAAATGTGGATTCTAGTCTGGGTTCTGCTATTGACTTATTGGGTGACTCTGGGCTGGCTGTTTGGCTTCTGTCTCTATGAGTTTCATTTTCCTCATCTTGAAAACTTGGGTTCTATCAATGTGGAATCTAGAAACCCTTAAACTTGTAGCCTAGTAAGATCTGATGAACCCCAAGTTTGGGGGTTTCTAGATTTCATGTTGACAGGTCTTAACCTTTTCTATGTAATGGACTCAATCTCAGAAAAATGATTTGGAATTTCAGTTCACTTAAAAATTCAATTCAAAGGTGAAAAACAATCACAATTGTTCACGTTTCTGCACGGCATAAAGGTATACAGTAGTGCTTTCCTCCCAGCAGCCCTGTGTGCTATCTCCACTTTAAAGATAAGGAAAACTAGAGAGGTTGGTAAGTAGCCCAACGTCCTACATTTAAGAAGAGGTAGAATGGAGATTTGAATATCACTTTCTCCATATGCTATTCCCCATGCATTTTACTTTTGCAGTTTAGAATCATATATTTAAAGCTGAGAGGGATCTTGGAGGGCATTTCGCATAGTATTTTGTACCTCTCTTAGACACTTATTCTGAGTTATTTTGTATTATACATATTTTTTGTCCTTTCTATTGCTGCTACTATTTGTGAGGCTCACATATATAGGAAAGGGGTTAAGAACAGGTGTTAGACCTGTGAATTCATTGGTATGGGGAACTCCTGGGTGAGGAAAGCCTTCTCCCAATACAGGTTGACACTTTCTCTGCAATTTCCAGTGTTAGAAAGTTGCTTAGGAGAGTAGCTGGGTATCTCAGTGGATTTCCAGACCTAGAGACTGGAGGTCCTAGGTTCAAATGTGGCCTCAGGCACTTCCTAGCTGTGTGGCCTTGGGCAAGTCACTTAACCTCCATTGCCTGGCCCTTAACACTCTTCTGCCTTAGAACCAATACATACTATTGATTCCAAGACAGAAGGTAAGGGTTTGTTAAAAAGAAAAGAGAAGAAAAGAAGAGAAGAGAAGAGAAGAGAAGAGAAGAGAAGAGAAGAGAAGAGAAGAGAAGAGAAGAGAAGAGAAGAGAAGAGAAGAGAAGAGAAGAGAAGAGAAGAGAAAAGAAAGAAAAGAAAGTTGCCTAGAACACTCGGGTTAAGTGACTTAGCCAGTGTATGTCAGAAGAGGAATTTGAACCCATGTTTTACTGGTTTCAAGGTTGCTTCTCTGTCTACTACACCATGCTGCCCCTCTAAAGTAAAGTTCTTTGCAAGCTTTAAAATGCTACAGAAATGTGAACTGTTATTAACATTTTTGTCTAGGCTTGTGATGTGATTTCATTTATGTAGAGAATTCCCAGGTGGGAAACTATTTACTAAAGCAGATGGACATCTGTTCTGTAATTTATGGTTTTAGAAAGCTTCCTAGGACACTCAGAGGTTAGAAAATTTGTCCAAGATGATTCCTTTTGGAAGAAAGACTTGAACCCAGGTATTCCTGTCTCTCAGCTTGGCTCTAGCTTCTATGCCATCTTGCTTCTTTATTATCATTAATAATAACATATATATGCACATATAAAATATATACATATATACATGCATATATACACACATATATGTTTAAGCTAGGCAAAATGCTTTCTCTAAAATAACTCCATGAAAGTAGGTAATTCAAGTATTATTCTTATTTTACCAGTGAGGAAACTGAGACCTCAAGAGTTTAAAAGACTTCCCCAAGATCACACATATAATGAGTGTATGGAGGTGGGTGGGATTTAAAGCTGGGAGGCTTGATGCCAGATCCATTTGGCTCACTGCCTTTAAGCCTCTAAATTCCTTGTGGAATTTTCTAGATTGATAAGCATGAAGCCAGGAACTTTTATCTAAACTTTGTATTTTCCCCTACAACCAAGTCCAGAGGCTCTTATAAATGTATGTCAAATTGAAAGTCACTCTTAAGGCAATTGTTGCCAGATATTTCTGTTTGGTCATGATGGAATTTTTTTTAATTTTAATATATTTTATTTGATCATTTCCAAGCATTATTCGTTAAAGACATAGATCATTTTCTTTTCCTCCCCCCCACCCCCATAGCCGACGCGTAAGTCCACTGGGCATTAGATGTTTTCTTGATTTGAACCCATTGCTATGTTGATAATATTTGCATTAGGGTTTCCTTTAGAGTCTCTCCTCTGTCATGTCCCCTCAACCGCTGTATTCAGGCAGTTGCTTTTCCTCGGTGTTTCTATTCCCATAGTTTATCCTTTGCTTATGAATAGTGTTTTTTCTCCTAGATCTATGCAGATTGTTCAGGGACATTACACCGCCACTAATGGAGAAGTCCATTGGTCATGATGGAATTTGGTTAAAATAAACTTATTGCTAGAAGTCACTGCTGCTGTCCAAAAAACGTGGAGAAGAAACAAATTTTTAGTTCTGAGGAGATTTATATGTAGGAAAGGTGAAATTATAGGATTCTAAAATTTCTAATTTTCTAATTCTAAAAAAAAAAGCTAAAAAAAGCTCTTAAAATATAACTCACTTTATATGTTTTTTTAAAACCCTTACCTTCTGTCTTGGAGTCAATACTGTATATTGGCTCCAAGGCAGAAGAGTGGTAAGGGCTAGGCAATGGGGTCAAGTGACTTGCCCAGGGTCACACAGCTGGGAAGTGTCTGAGGCCAGATTTGAACCTAGGACCTCCCATCTTAGGGCTGGCTCTCAATCCACTGAGCTACCCAGCTGCCCCCTGAATGGAATTCTTAAAGCACCATTTAGGGTAACACAGGTCCAGAGCAGAGAAATAGAGAGAAGATCTTAGAACTTGGAAGGAGAATACCTAGATTCCAGTCCTTGCTTCCTGTGTCACTGTGCCTCAATTCTTTCATCTGTAAAATGCAAATGATAATCCTTCTACTACTTACCTCACAGGTTCCAGTGAGATAATGTATGTGGATGTGCTTTGTAACTGTATGCTGGTTGATGACTAGAATATAAACTCCATTTGAGTAGGGACAGTGACTTATGTAAACTTTTAAAGCATTTTGGCTTTCATTAGTGGAATGGTACCATGTTTTTGAACATCCAGGTAGCATTATCAATAGAGTGCAGGGCCTGGAGTTAGGATGACTCATTTTCCTGAGTTCAGATCTGGCCTCAGACACTTACCAGCCATGTGACCTTGAGCAAGTCACTTTTCTCTGCCTCAGTTTCCTCATCTGTAAAAGGAACTAGAGGAGAAAATGGCAAACCACTCCAGTATTTTTGCCAAGAAAATCCTAAATGAGGTCATGAAGAGTCAGACACACCTGAAAATGACTGAACAACAACCCCAACACCATGTATTTATGTAGCACTTCAAAGTTTGCAAAATACTCTCCTTCTTTAATTTAATTTTAATTTAGTTTACAGTAAATTTCATCAGCCTTTTTTCCTTTTCAGACGGGCCCTGATAAATCCTATATTTTGCTTGGATAACCTTTGGGAATCCATATATGATATCCTAGCTTTGCCATTTATTATGTGTCTGACCTCTGGTAAGTCACTTCATATAATTTGTGGCAGAGCAAGGGTATTATATTTGTAAATATATGAATATATGCAAATAAGCATCATCTGTAACAGGTTTGTTTAACCATTTTTTTTTTTGGTGTAATGGATCCCTTTAGCATTCTGGGGATGTCTATAGACCTCTTCCCAGAATATTTTTAAATGCATAAAATAAAATACAAAGGATTACAAAGGAAACCAATTATATTGAAATGTTATCAGAATATATTTTTAAAAAAGTTTATGGATCCCACACTAAGAGCTTTATGATTGTATGCAAGGTTATACTGATAAAAAAATCAACCCTTATCTTCTATTGTATAATCTATACTAAGTGTTGATTCTAAGGCAGAATAACTAAGATAAGGGTTAGCAATGGGGGTTAAGTGACTTGCCCAGCATCATGCAGCTGGCAGTATCATAAGTCAGATTTGAACACAGGTCTACCCAACTCCAGGCCTGGCTTTCTATCCACTGTGATACCTCGTCTTGATACATTTTTAATAATAAACTTTAGGGGGCAGCTGGGTGGCTCAGTGGATTGAGAGCCAGGCCTAGAGATGGGAGGTCCTAGGTTCAAATCTGGCCTCAGACACTTCCCAGCTGTGTGACCCTGGGCAAGTCACTTGACCCCCATTGCCTAGCCCTTACCACTCTTCTGCCTTGGAGCCAATACACAGTATTGACTCCAAGATGGAAGGTAAGGGTTTAAAAAATAATAATAAACTTTAATATTTTTTTCTGTCATTTTCTTAAGCCTAAGCAACCATCAAAACAGTAAAGCAAGCCCTGATTTGTAGCATTTGCCAATTTCTGAAGCATAAATGTTCACATTGAAAACTTAGCAGTTGACTCTCAGTTGGGGACAGCTGGCTCTAGCATGCTCTTGGAGCACATATTCACATGTAATATAATTTTATATATATATCATTGATATTTCATATCATATATAATATATATGTATATATAGTATCATACCAAACAGGTATGAATTTACAAAGTAGAATGTAATAGGGGCAAAGGAGAGATCCATATAATCATGTGAAATCCAAACAACAAGCATTTATTAAGTGACTACTATGTGGCAGGCACTATGCTAAGTCCTAGTGATACAAAAAAGGCAAAAAAAAATAACCCCAATTCTTTCTCTCAAGAATCTCACAGTCTGGAAGAACCTCCATGCACTGATGCAGAGTGAAATGAGCAGAACCAAGAGACCATTGGACACAGAAAGTGAAACATTTTGGAATAATCTAACGTAATGGACTTTACTACTAGTAGCAATGCAGTGATCCAGGACAATCCCAAAGGATTTATAAGAAAGGATGTGATCCACATTGAGAGAAAGAACTGTGGGAGTAGAAATACCAAAGAAAAACATATGACTCATCACTTGTTTATATTGATATATGACTTGGGGTTTTTGTTTTAAAAGATTGCTCTATTGAAAAAATGAATAATATGGAAATAGGTTATCAAGTGATAACATTTGTATAACCCAGTAGAATTTCTTGTCAGCTCTAGGACAGGGGAGAGAAGAGGGAAGGAAAAGAAAATGAATCATGGAAACATATTAAAAAAAATTTTTTTTAAAGAATCTCATAGTCTAATGGAGTTCTCCAAGACAATTTATTCAGGGATCAAAGGAGACTTTTTGACATGGCACCTGAGCTGGGCTTTAAAGGTAGAGAAGAATTGGCAGAGGTGTAGAGAAAGGGCATTTTAGGCATGAGTGAAGGAGACTGGAGTCATTGTTGTCTGTTGAGTTTAGGGAACTGTTGAAAGTCCCATTTGTCTAGAATGCAGTGAGAATGGAGTGGGTTAATGCAAAACCAATTTAGAAGGGTAAATTGGACCCAGATTGTGGTAGATCATGAATGCCAGGCTAATGAGTTGGTATTTTATTCTATAGGACTAGGGAGTTAGTAACTCTTCCTAGTTAATGGATAAGTATTACTGGTGATTTCTCTCCTATATGTTCCCTCTTTCCTCTTCTGGCTTAGCTAGCCCTACTTGCTATCCCTAAGGAATAATTCTCAAGGCACAGAATGTCTGTTCTTTGGAATAACAATAACACCTCATATTTAGGTGGCACATTAAGTTTTATAAAGCATTTCAAGCTGGAAATTATTCTCTCCCTTCCTCAACACTCTTTAAAAATTGTGTCAGTCTACAAATTATCTATTTGGTAGTTATCCACAGGAATGTCTGACCCTTAGGATGCTTTACCTCTGCTACCCAGTATGCCTTAGGGCATGGGTTCTTTGGCTAGGATCCAGGAACAATTTAGATTTTTGTGACCTTGGAGAGGACACTTTATATTTTTATTTTCACTAAGTTCTAAATGAAATTTATCCTTCTCTTCAATTATTTAAAAATATGATTCCACAAAAGGACTGCCAGAGGACTCCAGACTGCCAGAGGAGTGTATGATCAAATGATTAGGTCTCCTTGGCATTAGGGCTACCTTTTATAAGATAGAAGCTTAGTGTTTCAAGCCTGGAAGAAACTTCAGAAGGCAGCTAGTCCAACCTGTCCCTGAAGGATGACTCTACAGCTGTTGCTTGAATACCTTCAGTGATAGGGAACTCTTTCTTCCAAAGTAGGCCATCTCATTATTATTCATCTCGGAAAGGAAGGGTTTTTTGTCATCTTGAAGGGAAACTCAGCCTTCCATTAACTCATCCTCTTTTGTATTAGTTCTGTTCTTTGGGACCAAGAAGAAAATAAAATGTTTTACTCTCACTTCCAAATATTTTTCATTCGTTTCAGTCATGTCCAATTCTTTGGGACCCCAGTTGGGGTTTTCTTGGCAACAATACTGGAGTGGTTTGCTATTTTCCTCTCCAACTTGTTTTATCAATGAGGAAACTGAGGCAAGCAGGGTGAAGTGACTTATCCAGGGTCACATCTTCCATATGACTGTTGTATAAATCATTTACGTCAGGTGTTTTTTAAGTGCTTTGTAGGTGCTAAGTACTATACTAAGTCCTAGAGATTCCTAGAAAGGCAAAAAACAGGTCTCTGCCCTCATAAAGCTTGCATTTGAATTGAGGAGACAGCATGTAAACAAGTAATGTGCATACAAGATAGAGGAGACAGAAAGAGACCTCAGAGGAGACACCATGTTTTCTTCAACTTGTATATCCCCAGTTCCTTCAACTGGTCACCAGTATCACGTGGCATCACATCCCCCTCTTCATTGCCGTGACTGTCCACTTGAATACGGTTTTTAGTTAATTAGTATTTTCCCTAAATATGGCTTTATAATCTACAAAACCCTTGATGACAGTTGACCTGAACTGAGGGCAAAAAAACTAACACTTCCCTAATTTTGGATGTCATTGTTGTTCAGTCATTTCAATTGTGTCTGACCCTTTGTGATTCCATCTTTTCTTGGCAAAGATACTGGTATGGTTTGCTATTTCTTTTTCCAGCTTATTTTACAGATGAAGAACTAAGGCAAATAGGGTCAAGAGACTTGCCCAGGGTCACCTAGTTAGTAAACATCTGAAGCCAGATTTGAACTTGGGAAGATTAGTCTCCCTGACTCCAGGTCCCGCACTTTATCTGCTGCAGGATACCTAGCTGCCTTATTCACTAGCTCGGTTTATTAGGAATGGTGATTAAGTTTAAAGTATTTCCTGGTAAGTAATCAAGATAGCCTCTTCAAATACAGAGGGCACTGTGTGGGCATGTGTGCCTTTTTCCTTTTACCTCATCTTTGTTTGGTGGTCAGTGAAACATGAAATTTGTATTTCAGACCTAGTTAGCAGTGGTAGCTACCCACATCTTCTTGTCTCATTAGTTTTGGCAAGTGTTTTTAAAGTACAAGGAGTTTGAGGTGAGGTCTGACTAGAGAACAGGGAAAATCCAATTGGCACATAGAGAAACCAGCTTCGGATGCTCAAGGTATGTTTAATGGTGCCACTCAGGGTGTTTTATATGACTTGAAAGGAGGCAGGAATAGACCTTTCTAGCATCTCTTCCTCTCTCTTCTCAGACTCTAATTGTTATTGGCCATTCTCCTGCCCTCACAGAGAGGGGCTGCTGGGCTAGAATTGTATCTTTCTGTTCCCTTAAATATTGTTATTCTATGGCAGTGGTGTCAAACTTGAATAGTAATGAATCTCTTGGGGGGGGGAGGTGCATGTTGCCTTAGAAAACCACAAATTAGCATTATCTATATTGTGCTGTGTTTTTATTGTTGTTGCTGTTAAACATTTCCTAATCACATTTTAGGCTGGTTTTGGCCTGATATTTTTCTGGCATTGACAGTCTAGGTCTAAGGGATGCAATTTTTAGGTTCAAGCTAAACTCTAAGCTTTCTCTCCAAGACTTGACACCTTTCCCACCAAATACCTGTTTCACAATGAACACACATAGGGAATAGCACGGAAAACTATTTATCCAAGTCTATAGCAAACAGAAATCAGAGGAAGTATACATAGGAGAATATATACCAGATAATATAGAGTATAAGAGTTTTCCCATTGGGATTGAGCTCAACCAAGAGAGAGAATCCCAGATCTCACCCCAAGGAAAAGTTCTCTGCAATCTTTGGGGTAGCAAACTGGGAATAGGAACATGATGAAGATTTCCAGCTCCTTTCATATTGACTTCTCCTCAAATGCTAGGCTAAGGGTTTCTTCATCTGAAGTCCCCTAGATACCAAAGAGCTATGAACTTAGAGATGGGAGGAAATCACATCTTTATCATCACTAAATCTTCTCAAATTGAAATTTAGCATTTCCTTCAATTATTTAACAACATTATTCAAAGAAGGGGTCTATAGGTTTCACTAGAATGCCAAAGGAGTCCATGACACCCTCAATAATAGTTAGAGGCAGCTAGATGCCACCGTGGGCAGAATGCTGAGACTGAAGTCAAGAAGATGAGTTCAAATCTGGCTTCAGACACTTACTAGTTGTGTGGCCCTTAAAAAATTACTTAACTTTTGTCTGCCTTAGTTTTCTCATCTGTCAAATAGGGATAATAATAGCACCTACCTCTCAAGGTTATAGTGAGGATACAATGCAATCATTTGTAAAGTGCTTTGCAAACTTTAAAGCACTATGTAAATACTATTATCTTTACATCATAAATTTAGGGTAGAGTCATTTGATCAAATCCTCTCATTTTATAGATGATGAAACTGAGGGCTCAAGGAATCTGTGATATAGAGTAAAGGTCCTATAGTCCAACCCCTACATTGTACAGATGGAGAAACTGAGACACAGGAGGGCTGTGACTTTGCCTAAGTCACACAAGTGGCAAATCCAGAATTTGAATTTTTCTGATCCAGTGCTCTTTCCATGGTACCAATCACTTGCCCAAGGTCACTGTATTTCCAGCCTGGACAATGACCCTGAGTAGTTGGTGAGGCTAATGACTCATTGAAGCCAGAGAGGAATCTTGTCATTGGGATTCTTTCCACTGACTTGTTCGGAGCTGTTTGGCAGATGGACCAACACCTACCTTTGGGCATGTTCTGTTCTAAACCCATCCCTAAGAGCCATCGGTGTCTTTCTCACCACCAGCAAGGTGCGGGAGCTCTGTTCAGACCTGAAACATTCTTCCTGCTTTCAAAGCTAGTCAGTCAGTCGCCCCCAAGCCTGATTTATTTTTATCAGGCGTCTGTGACCTATTTTTCCATAGCAGAGGAACCTAGTGCCAGGAACACGGGGCCATCAATTTCAGTCTCATCCTAGCCACATGAGCAGACTAAAGAACTCAGTCCTGGGGAGATTGTGAAGCACAGGTGATGATTTTGGATAGTTCAGAGAGGTGAAAAATAACTCCACCTCTGCACCTGGCCCCAAATGCCATCTTCTCCCTCTAGTTGTCATCAATTTCTTGCCATCTGTATTGGGATTTACAGTTTATGCCATGCTTAATTGCTTACAAAGCGTTGTCACAGAAATTATTGAAGAAAGCATGGGCCAGTGGCTTGAGGACCTGGCTGTGAATTCTGGCACTGCTATTTACTAATTAGTGTGACCTTGAAATGTGTCACTTAACTATTTGGTGCCTCAATTTCCTCATTTGTAAAAATGGAAGGTTCTACTAAGTGACCTCTTTCAGCCCTTCCAGTTCTAAATCTGTGCTCTGATGATCTCATTTCATTCTCAAGACATCTCTGTAAGAGAAGTGAGGAAATCACTTTGCAAACTGTCAAGGCATTGCTTAAAGCGGAGTGATTAATGCCAGTGATAATTATACTGGTTGAAGCATTAGGACTTTTAACATCTCAGAGCCTTTCTTTCTGTTACCAGTCGTCTCTCAGATAGTGTAATTCAGTCCCATTTCATCCTCCTAACATCCTTGGGAAGGGAGGCAAGGCAGAGATAATTATCCCCATTTTACAGAGGAGGGGACTGAGGCCCAGTGTAAGGAAGTGGCTTGCCTGGAGGTCACATAGTGGCAACATTGGGATTAGACTTGAGGTCTCTTTTGACTTCTAGGTCATGGCTCTGTCCACTGCCCTGTGGAGAACAATGCTTCTCCATTGTTGTTGATCTATCATTTTGGAATCTTCATGACCCTATTTGGAGTTTTCTTGGCAAAAATAACTAGAGTAGTTTGCCGTTTTTTCCTAGGAAACTGAGGCAAACAGTTAAGTGACTTTCCCAGGGTCACACGGTTAATAAGTTTATGAGGCCAGATTTGAACTTAGGTCTTTCTGATTCTAGGCCTGGTGCTTCATCCATTGTGCCACTTGGCTGCTTCCCCATTTAACCCCATAATAACCCTTTTTGTAGGACTCACACAAACCCTTGTTTTGCTTTGGTGCTTTTTATTTTTCTCTCTTGCAGTTTCTCATCCCAAATCAACTTTGTTAGAGAGTGCATGAAAGAGTTGTTTGCCAATCTGCCAGCAAAATCTAGTGGGGATAGGAATTCTAGAGCCACTTGGTTTTTCTTTTGTGGATTTCTAGATCAGTTTCTTAGAAGTAATCTTGAATCTCATCGGGCCAAGGCAAGGGCTCCATAGAATTATAAAATCATTTGCAAATAGGAGCATTTAGAGAACCTTGTTCCAGGGAATTCATCCATTTGGTCTCTGCTTGGGAAATACTCCATGTTTCCTCTTGTTTTGTGACTTGTTATTTATTTAGCCCATTTTTTTTTGCTGTTTTTAAGTGATAGAGGGGGACAGGCTTAGTCACTCCTCTCTCAGACATCGTGCTGGAGGTTGTGTTTAAAGTTTCTAGCAATGACTTGGATAAAGGCATAGATGGCATACTTATTTCATCTGCTCCTATTCTCTCCACTCACATGACTATTACCCTAGTTTCAGGGCTGCTTATCCACCTTTGATATCCACCTTTCACCCCACTCTCATCTATGGCTCCAAGAAATTGTAGAATGTCCAGCAGCCATTCCCAGGAAAAACCATCTCAGGAGATGGGCTAAACCAGGATGAGGGTAACCAATGGGTCATAAACCCATCAGTGAGTTGTGTCTGCTCCAAGCATGTGAACACTTTCTTCAGTGGAATGGATGAATGAGAACAATTTGTTCCAATGGCCATGAAGGTGGCTGAAGCAGGTGCCATGAACTGCTTAGAGCTTGGTTAGACATTGAAGACTCAAACTCTACCACATCCTGGACCATTGCCAACCATCCTGACTTGTCCTGCCATTGGGTTTTGACAGCCGGAAGAGAGAATGAGACTGATGACTGTGCCACCCTGCCTCACTTAAATCCAATTCAGGCACAAATCACTGTGACGTTACTGGTTCTCTTAAAAAACAAAGGAGAAACAACAACCCTAGTTCAAGTCCTCTTCACTTTTCACCTGCATTATTTTAGTAGCCTCTTAATTGCACTTCCTGCCTTCTCTCTTCCCTTTTGAGAGCATCTTCCATACAATTTCCCAAATAACATTCCTAATGCACATGTCCAGCCCTGTTACTCCTCTCCCCAAATCCTTGATTGAGACCTTTATTGCATCTAGGATAAAATGTTAACTTCTAGGCTTGCTATTTAGGGCCCTCTGCCATCTAACCCTTTCCATCTTCTTTTCCAGACTTATTTTTTTTACCATTCCTTTTCATGAGCTGTGTTCCAGTCCAATTGGATGACTAACTATTCCTGGAACTTGATAATCCATCTCCTGTCATGCTGAATTCTCACAATCCATTCCCCAATGACTGGAACACACACTCCCTCATTCTCCTTTCTCATAATTTGTTTTCCTTCAAGTCTGAACTCTGGGACTATCTCCTCTATAAGACTTCCTTGACCTGATCCCTCCTCTTCCCATTATTGCTGTCTTCCTCCTTGATTTTCTTTGTGCTATATAGATGTGTATAGATGGCTTAGTGGATTGCCAAGTACTGAGCCTGGAGTCAGAAAGACCTGAATTTGAATCCTACCCCAGACACTACCTAAATGTGTGATTCTGGACAAGACAGTGTACTATTTAAAAAAAATACATAATTTTATTTTAAAAATATTTTCCCATGGTTAATAGGACTCATGTTCTCTTCCTCCCTTCTTTTCTCACCCTTCCTGGAGCTGTCAGTATACTTCTATCTCAGTTTTTGCAAGCATAAAATGGGGACAATAATAATACCTACCTCCCACAGTTGTTTTGAGGTCCAAATGAGATAATATTTGTAAAAGTTCCTAGTACAGTACCTGATATGTAGTAGGTGCTCAATAAATGCTTATTTCCTTCTTTGTTTTTAGTTTTTATTATTCATACTATGTTGTATCCTTCACTAAAATGGAAGCTGCTTGAGGGAATCAAGCATTACATTTTGGTCTGCTTTCCTAGCACATAACACAGTGCTGTGTGCACACTAGACACTTAAATTTTTTTTCATTGAATGGATCTTGGAGATGACAATGTACTAGGAAGGATGTATACCCTAGATGACAGAATCAGGGAGATCTCAGCATGTTAAAAAGTTGGGCTGAACCTAATTAAATGAAATCAAATAGGGAAAAATGTAAAGTCTTAGACTTGGGTTCAAAAAATAAATTTCCTAAGTACCAAATGAGGGTGGTGTAGTCAGAGTAGTTTGTTGGAAAAGGGGATTTTTGTGGGCTCTCAGCTACATGTGAATTACCAGAGTGTTCTAAGAGCTAAGACAGCCGTTATGACCTTACTTAGACTACATGAAGGTCCAGGATTAAGAAGGAATTGTCCCATTGGCCTCTGTCCTGGTTAGAACACATCTGTAGGATTCATTTCAGCTCTGGGTGCCCCAGTTTATGAATACTAGTGATAAGCTGAAGAGGAGATCAAGGGTAGAGAGAAAGGAGGCTTGAGATCCTTCTGTAAGAGACTGGAGGAATCAGGGCTGTTTAGCCTGGAGGAGAAAAGAAGATTTAAAGGAGAAATGATAGCTGTCTACTCATATTTGAAGGGCTGTCATGTGGAAGGGGATTAGACTTGCTTTGCTGAGCTCCAGAGGGCAGAATGAGGAGCATTGAGAGGCATATTTAGGCTAGATGTAAAAGGCAAAACCTCCTAACAATTAAAGCTATCCAAAAGGAGAATAGGTTGCCTTAGGAAGTAATGGATTCTTTTTCTTCCTTTTTTAATGATTAAAAAAATTGATGCTACTTGTTTTTGTATTACATTCATTTCTAAAAATATCCTTCTCTACTTCCCTTAACCAATGAGCTTTCAGTGGGTTCCCTTTCCCTAGAGGTTGTCAAGGAAAGGCTGGACTTGTTTGGGTTGATCATTCTAGCAGCAAGAATAAGCACCTGATGCTTATTGGCCAGATCATAAATACAAAGGCTTAATTTGGTCTCAATGGTCCCTTGAAATCCTTTCCAATATTGTGATTCTGAGAACGGGGTAAGATCTTTGGTGAAAAGGAGTGTGATGTGGAGAAGGGAGGTCCTGATTTGAGTTTAGAGGACCTGGGGGCAACTGATGATGAGTACACAGAGCCTGACAATTTTTACTTTGTTATGGGTTTCAGTTAGAGTTCATGTACATTCATAACAAGGGGGAAATTTGTCTTATATAATGATGCATAATCTACTAAACAAAATCTGACCCTAGAGATGCTTTTGGAGTGTCAGTAGTACAATAGTAAATAAACAAAATTGCATTAAAAAAATTGGGTTCTTCCACTTTGAATCAGTGTAACCCTGGGCAAGTCACCTAGACTCTTTGGACGCCAGTTTTCTTATCTATAAAAAGAGGAGTTCAGATTAGATGACCTTTAGGAATGCTCAGCTCTGAAGCTATGATTCTGTGATCCTAGATAGAGATAGTGAGAGAGAGACATAGAATTGATGCTCATTTTTTGGTTTGTACAGCAATTCTGGGTTGCGTTGCTCTGATACTATTCTAAGATTTAGTTTAATTCAACAAACACTTTAAAGGGACAAATATTTACTTGCACTTGACAGTAAATATTTACAAAGAGGAAAAACAACATTGACCCTGTCCTGGAGGAACTTATTGCCTACTGGGAATATAGATTCAGAACTGGAAGGGACCTTGGAGTCCAATTCCCTCATTTTATAGATGAAACTAAGAAACATCATAATAATAATAGTTTTACACTTGTTTTTACACTTAGTTTTTACAGATATTCTCTCATTTGAGCCTCACAACAATCTTAGGAGGTAGGTGCTAATATTGTCCCATTTTATAGATGAGGAAACTGAGGCAAACAGAGGTTAAATGATTTGCTCAGAGTCACATAGCTAATAAATGTCTGAGGAAGGATTTCAATTTAAGTTTTTCTGACTACAAGTTCTATAATCTCATATATTATATACATCGTATAATAATAATAACCACCACTAACATTTATACAGCACTTAATATATTTCAGGTACTGTGCTAAGCACTTTACAATTATTAGCTCATTTAATTCTCTTTATAACAACCCTGTGAAGTAGGGGCTGCTATTATCCCCATTTTATTGATGAGGACATTGAGGCAGATAGAGGTTAAGTGACTTGCCCAAGGTCAGACAGCTGGTAAATGTCTGAGGCAGAATTTCCAACTTAAGTCTTCTTGACTATAAGTCTTATACTCTACCCTCTGGAATAACAATAATATCAACAGCTAACATTTATATAGCGTTATGTGCCAGGTGCTTTATAATTATTACCTCTTTTAATCCTTACAGCAACCCTGGGAGGTAAGTGTTGTTATTATTCCCATTTTACAGATGAGGAGACTGAGGCAAACTGATGAAATTATTTGCCCTGGGTCATTTAGCTAGAAAGTGTCTGAGGCTAGATTTGAACTGAGGTCTTCTTGACTTACATCCCATGTTCTCTGCACTGCACTCCCTAGCTGCCCTGTCAAGTTCCTATGGTCACACACCTAGTAAATGTCCAAGATCAAATTTCAACTGAAGTCTTCTTGACTACAAGTACCTCCACTCCACCCACATCTCACCCATAAGCCCTATACTAAGGAAGACACAACTTATACAATGACAAGAAGATAGGTTTCCATACTGAATGAAGACCTGGATCTGGGGTTAGGAAGACTTGGGTTCAAATCTTGTAGCACAGGCTGTTGACTGTGCTAAATCTCTTAATCTCTCTAAGCTTTGGTTTCCTTATCTATAAAATGGGAGTTATACTGCCTGAAGTTACTGCCTTTTGATGGCCAAAGAAGATAATAGAAGTAAAAGTACTTTGCAAGTTTTAAAACAATCTCTGTAAGTGGTACTTACTGGAGCAGTTCACAGATAACTATCACACAGATATGAATGAGAAATATGCATAAAGGGGATCACACAAAGGGGATTGGGGAGGGGGCATATCTCTTCCCACTGGCTTAGAGGAATCCAAGGAGCCTTCCCAGAGGATGGGGGACCTGAACTGGGATTTATGGAAGCAGGATGTTCCAGGATGTTCCTACATGAACATGTGGAAGGAAGCAGGAGAGGACAGGATAAAATAAGCTTCACATCAAGAGTGGAGTGAATGAAGGAAGCGCCTGCACTCTCTGGGACCTGAATGTAAAAACTGATTTAGAGCTAAGTTATGTTCTGAAACTCAGGTTTATCATCTATAAAATGAAGGAATTGGGCTGGATATTTTGTAAACACATTTCTAAATTGTATGTTCCCTTCTCTCCCTCAATCTCCATTCTACATTGAAGGAAACTGAGGCACCCAGTGGAGAAGTAATTTACCCAAGGTCACAGACCTGGTCAGGAACAGTGATAAAACTTGCAGTCAGCCCCTTGATTTCCTCATGCTATACTCTTTTAAAAATAATCTTAAAAAAAAATCACTGTTACTTTCCAATGACTCTCCTCCCCTTCCAATAGGAAACTTTGTTCATTCATGTCTGACTCTTTGTGACCCCATTTGGGGTTTTCTTGGCAAAGATACTGGAAAAGTTTGCCGTTTCCACCTTCAGCTCATTTTATAGATGAGGAAACGGAGGCAAACAGGGTTAAATAAATTGCTCAGGGTGACACAGCTACTAAGTATCTGAAGCCAGATTTGAACTTAGGTCTTCCTGACTCCAGGCTATCTTCACCTTGGCCATGTGTGAACATGTATGCTTCATTCTGCACTTGTAGTCCACCACCTCCGGTGAAAGAAGGACGGGAATCATGCCTCACTCTCCATCCTCAGTCTTCTGTGTATCGTGCTTTCCTTACTGCTAGTATCCTTTGAGTAATAAAACAATCTGGGGATATCCTATATCTCAAATGCTCAGGATTCTATTCCATGGCAGGCTGGGACAGGAGCATTTTACTGTAATGCTACTGAGGATCTCTGTGAATAGTCACAAAGAGGCTGAATTGAGGTTAAACCAATTCCTTACTTTAATTCTCTGTCATATCTTCTTGCCTTCTCAGAGAAAGCCAAACCTGAGAGCCTGGTGCCCATTTCCCAGCTCTCTACCCATTTACCTGATCCTTAGGAGAGGGAGATTAAGGCACTTTCTAGTTCAGTAGGGAGCAATAATCTTATTAAAGCCTTTGATAGTTCTCTCCCAGATATACTGGTTCTTCTCTGGTCTCTTACTCTCTTCTTTTGTTTTCCCCTTAAAGGCTGACCTAGTTAGATGGCCCTGATCTTGGAGCCAAGAAACCTGGGTTCAAGCACATGAGCTGGGTTACCAGAAGAAATCTCTTACCTTTTAAAATCCCACTTTCTCCATTCATAAAATGGGGACAATTGCACCTGGACTTCCTACTTTGTAGGGCTGTTATGAGGAAAGTGCTTAGTGAACTTTAAAATACTATGGAAAAGGGGTCATTTATTTGTATCTCAACTCTTTCTATTTTCATCCCTCCTCTTTTTCCTGTCCTTTCTCCTTCATTATCCTTTGGTCTTCCATTTTTCATCTTCAGGCTTTCTCTTGCTCCCCAGCATCTTTCCTTCTCCTTTGCCCCTACCTTGAGCTTTGAAACAAGATTGTCTGAACAGGAATTTTTCTGAACTGAGGATTCTTAATTTTTTAGTATCTCAAGGCCTTTTGGCAGTCAAATGAAACCTAAAAACCCCTACTTAGACTTTTGTTTTTGGAATGTAGAAAATACATAAGATTACAAAGGAAACAGATTCAGTTAAAATAAAAATATAATCAAAAAATTTTAAAAACAAATTCATAGACCCCAAGTTAAGAACACCTGATAAACTATTCTAGGCAGAGAACTAAACCTTAACCTCCCCCAGAGTCCCTTACTAATGTGCCCTTTTATTAATTAGATTAACAGGGAATTGCCACCTATCTGTGGTGTGTGTTGGGGGGTCTTTTGCTTTGAGATCAGTTCTTGTGATAGAAGTTTACATCTTGTCTATGGGTCTGGGAAGCCCACAGTGCTCTCTCTGCCTGTCTGAGGTGCCCAGCCAAATGATTCTTGTGTTTCCAGTTCCAATCCTGGCCCTCATGGGACCCATTGCTTCCTCTCATTTGCTTCCTCATCTGTAAAATGGAGATGTATCTCTGGCCCCCTTGAGCCCTGGATCAATGGGATATTTATAAAATGTCTTTTAAAGAGGCAGGCTGGAAGATCAATGCTGTGTCAGGCAGAAGGAGTGTCCTGGGTGGGTCTCCTAAATTCCGGGCTCAGGCATTTCTTGTCCTAAGCAAGCAATGCCTGTGTTTTACCCTAGTAAGAGTTGGAGCTGGTGGGAATACCCACCAGGAAGCATTGTAAGCATATAAGGAGTGGGTTTAGGAGGGTATAATGTCTTAGAAACTACAGTTGAGGACAGTCTGAGTAGAGAGAAGGGGATGAGAGCAAGAGATGTTATGGAGATGGGATTGACTGTTTGGGGATCTCCTTGGATATGAGAAGTAAAGAAGAGGGAACAGAAAAACATAACCGGGAGGTTTCAGTCATGGGAGACCAGGTGAATGGTGGTATCAGAGAAATATCAAAACCAGAGAAAGGACCAGATTTAGTGGGAAAGATGTGAGGTTTGGGGCACCCTAGAATTTGAAAGACAGCTTGGCAAGAGTGGAAATAGCTTTGGATTTAAGAATCTGATGGGGGAAAATATAGTAAAATATCACAGAGGGAAAAAAAAAGTCTGGGGGTCGAGTTTGAATCCAATTTCAGTTTACTACCTGTGTGACCTGGGGAAGAGTTCCTTCTCTTCTGACATCATTTCCTCCTTTGTGAAATGAGGAGGCTAGATGATCTCAGAGGTCTCTTTTAGCTCTAAATTTTGGGTTTCTTTGGGTTACACTCAGGTATCTATGTGGTGGTGGTCTTTTGAAATTTGGAGGTGTGGCTGGATCTTAGAAAGAGTGGCCAGGTTTGGAGATAAAGTTTAAGGAGTCATCTGTATAAGAGGTGGTACTGGAAGCCAAGAGTCTCCCTTTCTCTTTCTCTCCTCTCTCTCTTTTCCAGTCACCCTCCCTTTTTTTCTTTCTCCTCTCTTGTCTCTTTTTTCTTTCCCACTTTCTCCTCCTCTCCTTTCTTTCCATCTTGACTTTTCTCTCTTTCCTACTTTTCCATCTTCCTTCCTCATTTTGCTTTCTTCCTTTCTCTCCATTGTTCCCCTTTCTCCTGTTCTCTCTTTTCTCTTTAACTACCTACCTCCTTTTCACTCTTCTCTCTCCCCATTCTCCTGTCATTCTTCATTCTTCCCATTTTCCCATGCTGTTCCCCCCTTCTTCAACAAGCATTACTATAATAATTTCTGCCCTGGACCCCTAAGTCCTGTGGGTCACTGGAAATGAGCCACGGATAAAATGATGCAAGAAACTGTCCCTTTTCTTGGACTGTGGATTGTCTGAGGAGCTTACATGATTGTATCCTTGTGCTATTTTTGGGGAAGTAGAGAGTAACTGCTAAGATGGGACTAATATTACTGAGGAGGACACCTGGACACCAAGAGTTTAAGCAATATTCTGAAGGTCTTATGGTGGACTGGAGTCTTTCCACTCCCCATTAGGTTTTCTTTTTCGTATTTTAGAAGTCTTTACTAAACATCATTAACAATAAATGAGTATAATTAATAATACCAACTTAATTTTTGAGAGCATTAAACTTGTATCATTAGAGTGGTAAGTCTTCTATGAGCAAATGTATTCAGAAGTCACTCAAATCCAATTCTTAATGTTATACTTCAAACTGAAAATTTTTATTGCATCAGATTCTAGTAATGACATATTTAAGTGCCTAAAGAAAAAAAAAAGAACAAACTCAAAGCAGTGAGCCCACTCTATTATGCTTTCTCCAAAATTTCATGACACTTGACTTTAGGTTTTGGGAGAGAGGACAAGGTAATAGGTCCTGAATTATACTAGCTATGAAAACCCAAGATTGAAGTAATAATTATAATGGATTTAATTTTCATAATGATAGTATTCTAGGCATAGAGTTAGAGAGCTGGAGTCAGAAAGACCTGAATTCAACGAAATACAAAAAATGGCAAAGAGTAGGCCACTAGGTGGCGCAATGGATAGTTGCTAAATCTTGGCACTCAGAGGAACTGAGTTCAAAAAATGCCTCAGACACTGTGTGACCCGTAGGCAAATCGTTTATTTTCTGTCTGCTTTAGCTTGTAAACTGTAAAATGGGGATGATAATAGCACTTCCTCTTCCCCTTGGGTTGTTGTGAGGATAAAATAAGATAATAATTGTAAAGTGCTTTATAAACCATAACACACTGTATGAATGCATTATTATTATTATTATATTATTATTATTATTATTATTATTTTAAACCCTCCCTCCTGTCTTGGAATCAATACTGTGTATTGGTTCCAAGGCAGAAGAGTGGTAAGGGCTAGGCAATGGGGGTTAAGTGACTTGCCCAGGGTCACACAGCTGGGAAGTATCTGAGGCCAAATTTGAATCTAGGACCTCCCATCTCTAGGCCTGACTCTCAATCCACTGAGCTACCCAGCTGCCCCCCGCAATATTATTATTGTTGTTGCTGAATGCTGGAGCTGGGGAGGGGGGTGTGACTTAAAGGATTATCTAATATAATTTCCCTTTCTCCTATTTCCCATCCCTCATTCGACAAGAGAAGAAGTAAGGAAATTAAATGACATGTCCCTTAAGGAGACCCACTCAGAAGGCTTTTCCTTTTCGACCTCTTAGCCCTCTGGTCTGCAAAGCCATTCTTCTTCCTCTTCCCTACCACTCTGAATTTTTCTCAGATATTTTAGACCCATAACTGTATGACTCAGAGGAACCTGTTCTGCTTAAT